>NC_061115.1:151507542-151807542 GCF_002878395.1 Capsicum annuum | reverse complement strand
AGAAAATTGAACATATTAGTCAAATCATGACCTTTGAGTTTTGAGCTCCTCTAGTACATATTTAGATAGAACCCCGCAGAATAAATCAAACTAGGACGAAGTAAGAGGACAAGGCATGGCATTTCATATTTTTTTTATCACAACTTATATACAAAGGGGAATCTCAATCCTGATACTGAGATGGAGTAAGAGGACAAGGCATGACATTTCATATTTTTTCCTGTTACGACACTGCACAAGAAAAACAGAATTTGGTGCCAACTTATAATCCAAGTCATTGTGTACATCAACATATATTGTAAATTTCTAGATGCAGGCAGTCTTCTTGCAGTGAAGCTCCAAATATTTTTCCAGTCGAAATAACTAGTGTTGGGTCTTTAACTGTAAAGGTTTAAAGTAGAATTTGTTTTTCAAGAAGTCAATAGGCGCTTCTGTAACAAGGTGACTAGATACACTAACTTGGACATGGTAAGTTCCCTTTATTCAAGTTACGATAGAGTGTGAGATAGTAGATGTGAAGGGAAGCTTTGTCTTTCACTATTTGATCACCCGAGTATGAATCTTCCTCGCAAGTTCTAAGCATATTACTTACTGAGAGAAACTAGATTGTGAAACTAAGTTGTATTTTTTTTCAATTTTAGTGAGTTTAGATCATCTCTTACAAAAAGTGAAAAGGTATTCTCTTGATTATGAAATGTTCTTTTCAACTACAATCCTAATGTGAGCAACCAAGAAATAGATTCTGGAGATATAAGAGAGGGACCTGAGAATATAAATTGTAGTGAAGATTGGTAGATGACAGAAGATATCGTTAAAGTCTCTAAATCAGATGACGACCTAGCCTAGGGATATGACAAAACAGACTAATAGACAGGCTAACAATTGTGAAACTAAGCAGCATAGAACAACTCAGTATACAAAACAACCCCATAACCTCTCCTGTTTGTTCATCATATAGAATTTTATCTTTGGAAAATAAAACGCATATCTAATATGCTTAATTGAAATTTAACAGAAAATAAATCAACCCCAAATGGGAAAATCAGCACTAAAACAACAACAAATGCAATAAAAATTGGATCATTACACTTAGAATGAAATTCACACAAAATAAAACATATCCAAGATGGAAAAATTCAGCGTAAAATTAAAAAAAAATTATTTATCACAAAATCATCACCTCTAGTACCAACAGCTGTAAAGCCTCTTTCGATTGTGCAAGATATTAACTAAATCAAGAACCTCACAACAGAAATGACTACAAGAACAACAAATAGGAAGAAAAAATATTGAAAGATATGAGCTAAATAAAGAACCCTACAACAGAAATGGCTACAAGAATAGCAAACAAGAAGCAAAAATAGAGTAAGATAATGAACTAAATCAATAACCCTACAACAGAAATGGTTACAAGAATAGAAAAATACAGTAAGATTATAAACTAAATTAGGAAATAAATAAAGGAATTAACATACCCTTCTGGTGGATGATAAGCACCGACCCCTTTTCGTCATGGCAGTAGGTATGCTTCTTCTTCGCGGGCGCCAGTCTTCATTATTTTTTCTCTCTTAGATACAACAATTGAGACTTTGAGTTTAGGAATCTAGATAATTTTCCGTAATCTGTGTTTTCTTTCAATTCTAGATATTTTTTCCCAAAAACGTTTTGTTGTGCACGTGTTTATGCTATTTTTTTAGCTGAATGTTTATTATTAGAATTCATTTTTAACTAATATTTTACAATGATTTTTTTTTGGTTATTAGAAATTGGAGGGAAAAAATATATTGGAGGGAATATCAAATTTTGTTGCAAATTTTTGAAAAGTTATAAGGCAACCCTTGTAAATTGTTGTTTTAAAATAATGAAAATAGCCACATTCTAAAAGTGTGACCATATTTGTAAAAGGCGTGGCTAATTATATAATATTATGAAAACACTTATAAAGTGTAGCCTGTAGTATTAAAGAGCACGCTTTACCAGCGTTGTTAAATCTTTGTCGCTTAAAGCTAAAACTTAATCCTACATTTTACAAGCATGCCCAAATATATTTTGGGAAACACTTTACAAGTGTTGTCCATATTTAGTGTGGCCTTAGGCCAAAAATTTTCTAGTTCTTGTTATATGTTAGTAATTCATCCGACATAGAGTATAGGGTGATTAAAGATTGGGTATTGGGTATGGTCTCCGGTCCTAGTTGTACTTGAGATACCAATCACGTCTATGCCCTAGTTCAGGTTGTGTCACATCATTATGTGCTGATAGTAAAGAAAATGTTTTTTGCCTTCATAACTTTCTTGACCAGTAGTTCTCCAACTGACTTTTTTGGTGCATTAATATAGATTATCAATGGATTTTCTAGTATGGGTTCTGCAGGAATTCGAGGCTTCATCAAGTATGATTTGATACTTTCAAAGGCATTACTACAGGCTTGGTCCCATTCAAAAGGTGCATCTTTCTTTATGAGATGGCTAAATGGTTGACATTTTTTGGCCAAGTTTGAGATGAAGATCCATGAATATTCTAACCTCCCTTTAAGGCTTTTTAAGTCATGATTGTTTCAAATCAAAAGGCATCGTCTGGTAGAAATAAATACCTTTTGGCATACGAAACACAGTAAGCTTACATCCTTTAGTGCCATGCAATTTGGTTATAGCTAGATGAATCATCCATGAATGACATCTCCTCATAATCTAAAATAATATCAATCATCAATTCTTGAATGAAAATTGAAAAATCATTCTTAGGAAATGTAACACCCCGTATTTTGGGCTACAATCAAAACCATGATGTTGATGCGTTGATAATCCCGAAGCCATAAATCCTATGCCACTATGGAATATTAATTATTTGTGTAGTAGATGAATCCATTCAAGCTTGAATTTATACCATAGAGGTCCTTCAACTCAAGGATGAGTTGAAACTATTTTGATCTATTAAGTTTTAGTGGACGTTGTAATTTGTGTCAGCTTCCATTGACCATAACTCTCTGTATATGTCGAATTAGAGAGCCTACTATGTGTTAAATGATAGGTCTTTGAGTTAGCTTTCAAACGATACCAATTTTGCTAAAATCCGACTCCCGACCAAAAAGTTATGGCCTATGTAAACATAGGCGATAGCATAGGCACCACCTATATAAGGGTTTCAAGTGACTGAAACACTCCATTTTTGGGGCAAAATGGTCCTTTTCCACCCTTATTTAGCCATAAACATGAAATTCAGTTCCCAAAGACCTCAAAATACACCTTCATTCATCCAAATTGTTCAAGAACTCTCTCAAGGGTTTCAAAATAAAAACCCAAGTAGTTCAAGATTCAACCGTGGGTTTTCAAAACAAATTGAAGATTTGGAATTCCCGCAACGCAGGCTTCAAGAAGCACCTAATATTCTTATATAGAGGTACGTGGGGTTATCTTAAAAATCTCATGGGCTTTAAAAATTCGTGTTTTCAAATGGGGGTTTTGAAATTACTTATATGATTATGTTTTAAACATTTTATGATATTTATTTGGCCCTTAGGCCTACTCCTAAATTTATTTGCTATATGATATATGTATATGCAAATATTCCGAAAAGGTCTTAACTTGAGAGCATGAATGATATGAAATTTCCTCTCTTTATGTGAATTTGTTTTAAATGTTCATATGATGTAAATTGTTTCAAAACATCTTGAAGAGAATGACATGAAATTTTTTAAGAATTGATATGATTTTGACTTGAAAACAAGAAGGTTATTCATGTTGAATATAATGGTTGAATGAGAAGAATGATGTGATATTGATGGCTTGCAAGTCGGGTATGACGATACCCTACAGAATATGATATGTGATTGAATCAGATGAAATTTGAATGCATTGATTTTACATGAGATAGGTAGATACCCGAAGAAGGCATTTAAGTGTAAGAGCTCATCGCTGGAAACCGTGTTTGCCGACATGAGAATTTGGTACCAGGCTAAGTGACTTGAGTACTTGACTTATGTCATTCCTAAATTGGGATTATAGGTAGGAGCCCAGGCTAAGTGATCTTGGGTACTACCATTTGGTCAAGACACCATGCTTCGTGGTCTTGTGTGTCTCTCCCTCACTTATACTCTAATATTGGTGGTAACCGAGAATTGAAATTAGTGTAAATTATGTAGGGCATTCCACCTAGCTCAGTTACATTTCATATTTATTGAAAGCTATTACATTATGCCCATGTGTTTTTCAAATGATTTGATATGAAACTACTTTATAATGGCTCTCACCTACATTGTGTAAAAATATTATACTTTTGTTTTCAGTTCTCTGCGTACCAGTACTTTTGTATTGACCCCCTTCCCTCCCTGGTTTGGAGGCATAGTCTAGGGGTCCAGATAACTAGTAAATTTCTTTCGACAAATCGTAAAATCAAGTGGTGAGCCTTTTATATTTTGGAAGGCCTTCCGTTTGCTATTTAATTTATCATTTATTAGTTTTGGGTCTACTGGGGGCCTTGTCCTAGTTTTCAGATAGACATTGTTTCGGTCATGTAGTAGAGATTTTGCAGGCGGTTTTAGAGATGTTGATTTAGATTGTGGGACACTATTTCCCATTTTTGTTTTCATATGATTCTTGACCATGTTTCCGTTATATTGTGTTTCTTTCGCATTAGTTTGATAATATGAATTAGGTGCATGATTACCAGATATATAGGGTTGTTTCGGGCCTCCATGGTTTAAAATGCTCATTAAGGCCAGGCCCTGGTTTGGGTCGTGATAGGATAGGCATTATAAGATCTCTAAAGTCAAAAAAAGCTCAAATTCATCCATTTTTTCCTCACAGGAACGATACTTGAAATCTATGCAGGGTATTTAAGTTCACAAATAAAGCCAACTTTAATGAGTCTGTTAACCTCATTTTTAAACAAAGGAATGAATTCTGGCCTAAAACATCTTTCGGCTATCTTAACAGGACGGGCGCCATTCTTGACCGCCAACTTTTGGACCATTATATTTAGATCTAAGAAAGTTATCTCCTAATAACTCCAAGAGAATACAATCCTATATTCTTTAAATATGTCCATATAAGCAATTTCTTCATCCATTTCTAGAAAAGCTCTCTATTAAGTTGGTCTTGGATCTCCATCAGTGCCAAGATTGACTTCCTTCAAGGGATATATTATGGTCTTCACTACTTCTTCAAGTTTCAATGCAGCATCCCCAATATCTTCCTCCTCTTGAGGGTCATTTTCTTTAATATATACATATATGGTAACACTATGAAATATCTTCCAGATCTTCATAAACCTTCATCTAAGATGAGTCATCATTCTTACTTTGGGTTATAATATGACATGAACATATAGTTTCTTACATGAAACCACCAATTCCATATGGAACCTCATTGTAGATGGAACCAAACTTTTGAAATCCTTCGAGATTCTAGATGAAGAGTATATTATCGTCCTTTGACAACTTCTTTGATAGTTTTTCCCTTTCTTCTTAGTTTATATACCTAATATCTCAAACACAGAAGTTCTTATGTTTGATTCTTCAAGACTATTAAAGATTGAAGATGTTTTTTTGAAAGAAATAAACTCCTCTTCCACGGTGATATAGTTAAGTAAGCATCATGGGTTGGCTTCCAAATGCCAATACAAAATATGAAACCAATTCCAATCCCAATGATAGTACCAATACCAATGCTAACTTTGGTTGGACTATTACAATAAATTAATGTATCACATAAATAGTAATGGAATGTGAAATAGATTTTTTTTATTTTAAATGACATCGAAATGGCCTTGGTGGCCATAGTTTTGGTTTAATGGCTTATATGGAATAATTTGAATAGATTTGCATGCTCAAATATTGGTATGATGATACTAATGGTTAATGAATAATTAAAAGACTCCTTCATAAAAGGTTGGGAATGTATAAATGTCTTAATAAGGTAATAATGAGGGCTGTGATAGAAAAACCATGGAAGGTAGAGGTCCTGGGGGATCAATACTAGAAACTCATGTTTGTCGAGATAAGGTTTTATTTTAATGACTTATATGCGTTTTTCACACTATTAATGTATATTTTTATCATTGAATGACGTGGGGTCGGGGCATTTCCTAATCTTCCTTAATACCTACTGTTTGTGTGGTTAATATGCACTGGGGCCCTTTAACAGGGGGAGCTGAACCCATAGTTCAAGGATGGATGCTCAGGATGGTTGAGCTACACAACCCATGTTAAGATTTTAAATGCATATTAAATCTTATTCCCTATCCCAGAATGGTATATATATATGTATATATGTGATTGCATATGGTTATTTTATTTGGTTTTGAATAATGGCATTATTTTATCTTTATTCCTGATTTACATGCTAGCTTTCACTCTGCTAACCATCTTCATCATATCATCCCCATGATTTGCAGGTATTGGCCATACTACCATTTCTCCTGCATAGTGACTTGTATTCGGGGATAGCTTTGAATCAGATTAATGTGGTTAGCATCCATACCCCAAAAAATCCCATTTCCTGCTACAGACTTCTTTTTATTATTGTTATTTCCTTTGTTGTGGTTTTAGCTATGGTCGGGGGCATGTCCTAACAGGATGTTGTTTTTCTGGTTAGAGGCTTTTTCGAACTTCTATAGGCATGGGCGGTGTCGGTATTAGCATTAGCATTGTTATTTGTATTAGCATTAGGATTGGTATTTGTTTGATATTTGGTTGTGGCTGCTTGGTTATAGTTATAGACTTAATTTATTGTCTTTAAAATTATATTGTTTTATCTTTTTGTATGTTGAAAATTAATTTAACATGGTGTCTAGGAAGGTTAATGATTAGGTATTAGGGTGGTCTCTGGTCGTCATTGGGCATGAGATTCCAGACACTACTAGGCCTTAGTTGAGGTCGCGTCACGTCATTATTCTTTGATACTAAAGATAATTTTATTTCCCTTCACTATTTTCATGAGCAGTAGTGCTTCAACTAACCTTTCTGGTGCATCAATAAGATTATCAATGATTTTTCAGCGATGGGTACTGCAAGAACTAGAGGCTTCATAAAGTATGATTTGATACTTTTAAAGATCTTATTACAAGTTAGTCCTATTCAAAATGAGCATCCCTCTTCATGAAATGGCTAAATGGTTGACTTTTTTTTGGCTAGGTTTGAGATGAACCTCATTAAATATTCTAGCCTCCATTTAAGGCTTTTTAAGTCATTATTGTTTCAAGGATGGAGCATAGTCAGAATCATATTGACCTTGAACTAATCAATTTTAATTCCTCGGTATCGTACAATGGAGTCAAGAAACTTTCTAGAAGTAACTCTGAAGGCAAATTTCAAGGGGTTCATCCTAAGTTGATATCTTTGAAGCAACTCAAATACCATACTAAGATCTTTCAAGTTGTCATACCTCTTTCTAGAATTCACCACTAAGTCATCCACATAGCACTCAACATTCTTAAGTAGTAGGTTGTCAAAGATGTTTTGCATAGCCCTTTGCTAAATGGAACAAACAATTTTTAAATCAAAAGGCATCACCTTGTTTCAATAAATACCTTTTAGTGTACAAAATACAGTAAGCTCTACATCCTTTAGTGTCATGTAAATTTTGTTATAGCCAAATAAATCATCCATGAATGACATCTCCTCATAATCAATAATAGTATCTATCATTAATTCTAGAATGGGAATTGGGAATTCATCCTTAAGATGGCATTATTGAGATCTCTAAACTCTACAAAAGCACAAATTTGTCCATTTTTATTCCTCACATGAATGATACTTGAAATGTATGTGGGGTATTTAAGTTCATGAATAAATAAAACTTTGATGAGTCTGTTAACCTTATTTTTAAACAATGGAACCAATTCTTGCATAAAACGTCTTTTGGATTGCTTAACTGAAACGGCACCATTCTTGAACGCCAATTGATGGACCACTATTTTTAGATCTAATCCAGTCATCTCCTACTAACTCCAAGTGAATACATTCATATATTATTTGAGTATGTCTGTATAAGAAATTTCTTCATCAATTTCTAGAAAAGCACTCAAGTAAGTTTGTCTTAGATCTCCATTAGTGCCAAGATTAACTTCCTTCAAGGGATCAATTGTGGTCTCACTCCTTCCTGAAGTTTCGCTGGAGCATTGCCAATATCTTCCTCCTCTTGAGGATTATTATCTATGATATATAAATATATGGTAACACCACGGAATATCTTCCAGCTTTTCATAAACCATCAACTAAGATGAGGCATCATTCTCACTTTAGGTTATAAAATGACATGAAAATCCTAAACTTTCTTCATCTTCCTCACGTATCCTCGTATAAACAACAATATGATTCTTTTCTTGTAATACTTCCTTACATAAAACCACCAATTCCATATGGTGTCTCATTGTCGATGTAATCAAAATTTAGAAATCCTTTCGGATTTTAGGTGAAAAGTATATTATCATACTTTAACAATTTGTTTGATTTTTGTTGTCTTTTATCTTAGTTAATATACCCAATATTTCAAAAACTAACATTTTTTTCATTGATTCTCCAAGTCAATCAAAGATTGAAGGCCATTTATTGAAAGCAGTGGACTCTTCTTACATGGTGATATAGTTAAGTAAGCATTATGGGTTTGCTTCTCAACGCCAATACCAAATATCCAACCAATACCAATGCTAGTACCAATAACTCGAGCCGGAAGAACAGTGAATACTCCATTTTTTTCTCGAGCGGGAAGAATAATTGAACCCCTTTGACAAAATTCGCATGCCATGTGTGTGATCTTATATTTCTACATCTCATGTGAACTTTTACCATCTATAAATTTCCCTATTAGTCTTTCAAACATAAATTTAGATTGTGCTTGGTTGGTAAATTGATCATAGGAAATCTTGTGACATTAGAAGCCCACTTTAGTCTAAGAATCCTACCAATACATAGAAGTTACCTTTAGTCACCCTCTTTCAGCCTTTGGACTTCTCTTTGGCAAACACATTACAAGCCGTGACCCTTCTATTTTTCCTATTTTTAACCCTACCCTCCTTGAACTTAAGAATACAATTTGAGGATAAAATCCTAAGTTTGGGGTGGTGGAAATTGAAAAGAATAGAGTTGGGACATGAAACCATAAGAAAGTGTCTACACGCTTAAGATAAAAAAGCAAAATGATTATAAGAAAGAAAAGATACAACAAAGGAAAGAAAGGAATGATTTATGCTCACAAAAAAAGAAGAAGAGAAAGAGAGAAGTGGGAAAATCAAGAAAAGGCAAAGAAGGCACAATAGTGAAGGAAAAGAAGTGGTCCAGTAGTTAAAAGTCAAGACAGTGTGATGTAGAAATTCAAGGGGGGTTTAGCCTTATTGTACTAAGTTTATATCCTACCCTACCCTAAACCTACATTACAAGCTAAAAAAGTCCTATGTGATTCCCAACCAAGTGTGGTCATTGTAGTGGCGATTTAAAACAGCGGCAAGCCTATAGCATGGAACTTGTTAACATGGATAATTTCTTGAGAGAGAGAGTGTTTTCACTTAAAATTCATTGTTAAATGTGGTAACTAGGTGTGTGAAATTTTCTTTCTTGTGAGGAGGCATGTAAACAATAGAGGTGGATGATTTTTTCATCTTTTACACAATGAGATAAAAGGAAGTATAACATTGTCGTGGTTAGCAAGTGAGTCATTTCTAGAGTGTTAGTGGTAGTTACATGGTTGCTCCCCAAAGTCTAATTCATCTTTCAAATATTCCATTTTAGGTTGAGGGGTGTAGCTGAAATCATTTTGCCAAAGTGCAAAGAGCTTTTTGTAGTAGTAATCAAATTTGCATCATCATGATCGGTGGGTAATAGAGTGTGGGTATATGTATGAATTTGTCTCATAGAAAGTGGTGGTGTTACTTGAGGACAAGCAAGGTTTTAAGTTAGGGGTATTGATGAGTGGTGATTTAACCACTCCTTTCCAAAAAAACATTTGTCCACACTACTCTGTCTTGTATAATAAAATGAGATACTATCATGATTTATATGCACTAATATCCACTTTTTGTATGTATATGGTTGAAAAGGTGAAAAGATATGGATTGGAGCTAAACGGGGATCAAATAAAAGAAAAAGAAGTACAGTTGGAGACTTAGAGTAGTTCAACCTCAGCTACAATGATCACAGTCCTCAAGTCACTATCGCGGTCAATCAAAATTGTTTGCAAACTATGATTGTAGAGCACAACCGCAGTTGTAGTTGAACCAACGTGATTTCGGTTCAACGAGAGGATGAGTTAGGGTAGTTTTGTAAAATTGCATAGGCAATCCAAAAACTCATATAGGCAAAAACCCTTTCTTCTTTGGGTATTACTTATGTCATAGATAATTTTGAATTAGAACCAAGAAACCCTAATTGGGCAAGTGCGTAACTAATTATGGAGGCTTGATTTCTTAGTATTTTGTGAAGAATGAATTCTTTGGATAATCTGAATGGTATAGCTTTCTTCACTTTCCTCATGAATAGCTAAGTAAATTAGTCTTTGGATTATGTAGAACTAAAATGTAATTGTGTGTGGGTGTTGTTGTGTTTTCATGATTGTTAGTTATTGAGTATGGATTCCACCATTTCTTGAGTCTATGAGTTGGAATTTGTGGGTGAAAACCCTAAATCTCCAAATGGGTTTGATAGGTGAAAACTCCAAACTCTAGAAACCCTTCATCATCCTTGTAACGGGAATGAAGGTGAACATTAAGTAACATATAACTTCCTTGAAAGAGGGTTATAGGGGGAAAAAGCAATGGTGCACAATTAAGCCTATGGTTTTCTACCATTTGCAATCTGAGAAATAAGTGTACTTGGAGTGTAAATCACGTCAAGATTATCATCCTAGAAATATGGATGTTTGATTAAGGTTTTGGGTGATTACGAATTACACACTTGTTAGGTGGTTATAACCCCAACCTTGTTCTGTACACCTAGTTAGTAGTGATGCGAAAGGTGGGAATTTAAATTAGAGGTATAATAGAATTCCCAAAGTGTTTAGTTTGACTATTCCTTTGAATGAAAGCATATCATAAATGGAAATGGAATGTGAAATGATTTTGTTTGGTTTTATATGACTTCGGAAATGCCTTTTTTTCTATGGTTTTTGTTTAATGGATTATATGGCATAATTGGAATAGACTTGCAAGCTCAAATATTATTATGAAGATACTAATGGTTAATGCCTAATTAAAATACTCCTTTTAAATGGTAGGAAATGTATAAATGTTTTAATTGGGCAATAATTAGGGTTGTGAAAACAAATCATGGATGGTGGAGGTCCTGAATAGACCGATTGTGAAAACCCATGTTTGCTGACATGAGCTTTGGTTTTAATAACCTGTGTGAATGGTTTATACTATTGATATATATTTGCATCTTAGAATGACGTAGGGTCTAGGCTTTCCCTGTTCTCATTATATACCTTCCATTCATGCAACTAACATGCACCAAGTACCTTTCAGTAGGGGGATCTAAACCCACATAGTGTGTGGGTGGATGTTCAGGATGGTTGAGCAACACAACCCAGGTTAAGATTTTATATGCCTGTTAAACCCTGTTCCATATCTCCGCACAGTATATTATATATATATGTGTGTAATGGCATTTGGTTATTTTATTTTGTTTTGAATGACAGCATTGTTTTATCTTTATCCCTAAGTTACATGCTTGCTTCATTTTGATAACTGTCTTCAGGCGTTGTATCCCTATGTGATGCAGGAATCGTCCATACTATTATTCCTCTTACTAAGTGGCTTGGATTGGGGGACAACTTTGAATCAGATTAAAGTGGTGATCTTCTATACTCTGGAAGACCCTATTTCATGCTAAGCACTTTTTGTCATTATTTCTATGTCCTTGGTTTTGGTTTTGTCCATGGCTGGGGACATGATCCGATCAGAAGGTCTTTGATTCTAGTTAGAGGCCTTGTTGAACTATTATAGGCATGGGTTGTGTTGGTATTAGCATCAACATTGGTATTGGTATTGGCATTAGGATTTGCATTGGTTGGATGTTTAGTTGTGGCTGCATGTTTTAGGTTATAGCCTTACTTTATTGACTTTAAATTTATATTGTATTATCTTGTTATATGTTTGTAATTTATCCAACATGGGGTGTAGGGCGGTTAACGATTTGGTATTGGGGTGTTCTTCGGTCCTAGTTGTACATGAGATACCCATCATGACTAGGCCCTGGTTCAGGTCGTGTCACATCCTTATGCACTGATAGTAAACGAAACTTTTTTTGCCTTCATAATTTTCTTGAGCAGTAGTTCTCGAACTGACTTTTTTGGTGCACTGATATATATTATCAATGGTTTTTCTGGTATAGGTGCTGCAAGAATTAGAGAATTCATCATGTATGATTTGATACTTTCAAAGGCATTACTATAGGCTTGGTCCCATTCAAAAGGAGCATCCTACTTTATGAGATGGCTAAATGGTTGACATTTTTCGGCCAAGTTTGACATGAAGCTCCATGAATATTCTAGTATCCATTTAAGGCTTTTTAAGTCATGATTGTTTCAATGCTTGGGCATTGTCAGAATCACATTGACCTTTGCCTGGTCGGCTACAATTCTTCAGTATCGTACAATGCAGTAACTCCTGGGTTGTGAGAAAGATAAAGTGAGAAACTTGCTAGAAGTAACTCCAAAGGCATATTTCAAGGGGTTCATCCTAAGTTGATATCTTTGAAGCGAATTAAATACCATCCTTAGCTCTTTCAAGTGATCCTCCCTCTTTGTATATTTCACCACTAAGTCATCCTCATAGCTCTCAACTTTTTTAAGTAGTAGGTTGTCAAATATTTTTTCCATAGACCTTTGATAAGTGGAACCAACATTTTTCAAATCAAAATGCATCACCTTGTAGAAATAAATACTTTTTGGCATACGAAATGTAGTGAGCTTAATCCTTTAGTGCCATGGAATTTGGTTATAGCTAGATGAATCATCAATGACTGACATCTCCTCATAATCGGTAATAGTATCAATCATCAATTCTTGAATGAAAATTGGAAAATTCTCCTTAGAATTGGCATTATTAGGATTTGTAAAGTCGACACAAGATAAGATTTTTCTATTTTTTTCCTCACAAGAACGATACTCTAAATCTATGCAGGGTACATAAATTCACGAATAAAGCCAACTTTAATGAGTCGGTTAACCATATTTTCAATCAATGTCTTAACTATGCAAGGTACATAAGTTCACGAATACATCTTTCGGCTTTCTTAACAGGACGGGCACCATTCTTGACCACCAACTTATGGACCACTATGTTTAGATCAAAGAAAGTCATCTCCTAATAACTCCAAGAGAATACATTCTTATATTCTTTGAATATGTTTGTATAAGCAATTTCTTCATCCATTTCTAGAAAAGCTCTCTAGTAAGTTGGTCTTGGATCTTCATCAGTGCCAAGATTGACTTCCTTCAAGGGATCTATTGTGGTCTTCACTACCTCTTCAAGTTTTGATGCAACATCCCCAATATCTTCCTCCTCTTGAGGATCATTTTCTTTAATAAATACATATAAGGTAACACAATGAAATATCTTTCTGATATTCATAAACCTTCATCTAAGATAAGGCATCATTATCACTTTGGGTTATAATATGACATGAAGAACCTAAACTTTCTTAAATAAAACCACCAATTCCATATGACACCTCATTGTAGATGGAATCAAACTTTGGAAATCCTTCTAGATTCTAGATGAAGAGTATGTTATCTTACTTTGACAACTTCTTTGATGCTTGTTGCCTTTCTTCTTTGTTAATATACCCAATCCCTCAAACACATAAGTTCTTGTGGTTGATTCTTCAAGTCGATTGAAGATTGAAGGCCATTTTTTGAAAGTAATAAACTCCTGTTCTACGGTGATATAGTTAAGTAAGCATCATGGGTTAACATCCCAATGCCAATAAAAAATATCCAACCAATCCCAATGCTAGTACCAATACCAATGCTAACTTTTGTTTGACTATTACAATTAATTAATGCATCACATAAATGGTAATGGAATGTGAAATGGTTTCGATTGGTTTTAAATGACTTCGAAATGGCCTTGGTGGATATAGATTTTGTTTAATGGTTTATATGGCATAATTGGAATAGATTTGCATGCTCAAATATTGGTATGATGATACCAATGATTAATTGCTAATTAAAATTCTCCTTGATAAAATGTTGGAAATCTGTAAATATCTTAACTAGGAAATAATGAGGGTTGTGATAGCAAAAACATAGAAGGTAGAGGTCCCGGGGGGGATCGATAGTGGAAACTCATCTTTGTCTAGGTGAGGTTTGGTTTTAATGACATGTGTGCATGGTTCAAACTATTAATGTATATTTTTATCATTGAATGACGTGGGGTTGGGGCATTTCGTATTCTTCCTTGATACCTATGGTTTGTGCGGCTAACATGTATCGGGGCCCTTTAGCAGGGGTAAATGAGCCCATATATCCCAAGGGTGGATGGTCAGGATAGTTGAGCTAGACAACCCATTTTAACATTTTAAATGCATGTTAAATCCAATTCCCTATCCCAGAATGGTATATATATACGTATTTATGTATATATATATGTATATACATATATATATATGTGATTGCATATGGTTATTTTATATAGGTTTTAATGATGGCATTATTTTATCTTTATTCCTGAGTAACATGCTAGCTTTCACTCCACTAGCCATCTTTGGGCACTACATCCCTATGCGATGCAAGTTGCGTCCATACTACCATTACTCCTGCATAGTGACTTAGATTTGGGGACATCTTTGAATCAGATTAAAGTGGTTAGTATCCATACTCTTAACGACCCATTTCATGCTACAAAATTCTTTTTAGTATTGTTATTTCCTTGGTTATAGTTTTAGCTATAGTCGGGGGCATATCCTGACTGGATGTTCTTTGTTCTAGTTAGAGGCTTTGTCAAAATTTTATAGGCATAGGCGGTGTCGGTATTAGCATTAGCATTGGTATTTGTATTGGCATTAGGATTGGTATTGGTTGGATATTTGGTTGTGGCTACTTGGTTATGGTTATAGACTTAATTTATTGTCTTTCAAATTATATTTTTTTATCTTGTTGTACGTTAAGAATTAATTTAACATAGTGTGTAGGAAGGTTAACTATTTGGTATTGGCGTGGTCTCTGGTCGTGGTTGGACATGAGATACTTGACACTACTAGGCCTTAGTTCAGGTCATATCACATCATTATTCTCTGACACTAAAGATAATTTTCTTTGCCTTTACTATTTTCTTTAGCAGTCATACTCCAACTAACCTTACTTGTGCATCGATATATATTATCAATGGTTTTTCAGGTATGGGTACAGCAAGAACTAGAGGCTTCATCAAGTATGATTTATACTTTCAAAGGACTTATTACAGGCTTAGTCCCATTCAAAAGGAGCATCCTTCTTCATGAAATGGCTAAATAGTTGACTTTTTTTGGCTAGGTTATAGATGAACCTCCTTAAATATTTTAGCCTCCCTTTAAGGCTTTTTTGGTCATGATTGTTTCAAGGATCAAGCGTCGTCAGAAACACATTGACCTTGAACTAATCAATTTCAATTCCTCGGTATCGTACAATGGAGTCAAAAAACTATCTAGAGGTAACTCCAAATGAAAATTTCAAGGGGTTCATCAAAAGTTGATATCTTTGAAGCAACTCAAATACCATCCTAAGGTCTTTCAAGTTGTCATCCCTCTTTCTAGAATTCACCACTAAGTCATCTACATAGCACTCAACATTTATAAGTAGTAGGTTGTCAAAGATGTTTTACGTATCCCTTTGATAAGTGGAACAAACATTTTTTAAATCAAAAGGAATTACCTTGTAGAAATAAATACGTTTTGGTGAATGAAATAAAGTGAGCTCTACATCCTTTAGTGTCATGTTATTTTTGTTATGGCCAGATGAATCATCCCTGAATGACATCTCCTCATAATCAGTAATAGTATCAATCATCAATTCTGGAATAGGAATTGGAAAATCATCCTTAAGATAGGCATTATTGAGATCTCTAAAGTCGACACAAGCACAAATTTGTCCATTTTTCTTCCTCACATGAATGATAATTGAAACGTATGTGGGATATTTAAGTTCATGAATAAAGCCAACTTTGACAAGTTTTTTAACCTCATTATCAAACAATGGAACCAATTCTGGGATAAAACATCTTATGGATTGCTTAACAGAACCGCCACTATTCTTGACCGCCAACTGATGGACCACTACTTTTAGATCTAATCCGGTCATCTCCTAATAACTCCAAGAGAATACATTCATATATTATTTAAGTATGTCTGTATAAGAAATTTCTTCATCCATTTCTAGAAAAGCGCTCAAGTAAGCTTGTCTTTTATCTCCATTAGTGCCAAGGTTAACTTCCTTTAACGGATATATTGTGGTCTTTACTCCTTCTTGAAGTTTCAGCGAAGCATTGCCAATACCTTCCTCCCCTTGAGGATTATTATCTTTTATATATACATATATGGTAACATCATGGAATATCTTCCAGCTCTTCATAAACTATCATCTAAGATGAGGCATCATTCTCACTTTGGGTTATAAAATGACATGAAGATCCTACACTTTCTTCATCGTCCTCACGTTTCTTTGTATAAACCACAATATGATTCTTTGCTTGTAATACTTCCTTATGTGAAACCACCAATTCCATATGGTGCTTCATTATCGATGTAATCAAAATTTAGAAATCCTTCTTGATTCTAGGAGAAGAGTATATTATCATGCTTTTACAATTTCTTCGATGCTTGTTACCTTTTATCTTAGTTAATAGACCTAATATTTCAAACTCAGAAGTTCTTGTCATTGATTCTCCAAGTCAATCAAAGATTGAAGGCCTTTTATTAAAAGCAATGGACTCCTCTTACATGGCGATATAGTTAAGTAAGCATTGTGGGTTATATTCTCAATTCCAATACCAAATATCCAACTAATACCAATCCCAATGCTTGTACCAATACCAATGCTAACTTTGGTTTAACTATTACTTTGAATAAATACATCGCATAAATGGTAATGCAATGTGAAATGGTTTGGTTTGGTTTTAAATAATTTTGGAAAGGCCTTGGTTTCCATGGTTTTGGTTTAATTGTTTATATGGCATAATTTGAATAGACTTGCAAGCTCAAATATTGGTATGACAATACCAATAGTTAATGCCTAATTAAAAGACTCCTTTACAAATGGTTGGGAATGTGTACATTTTTTAATTGGTCAATAATGATGGATGTTCTATCAAAACTGTAGAAGGTAGATGTCCCGAGGGGACCAATACTGGAAACTTATGTTTGCCGATATGAGTTTTTTTTAATGACGTGTGCATAGTTTACACTATTAATATATATTTGTATCTTTGAATGATGTAGGTTTAGGGACTTCCCTGCTATTCGTTGATACCTTTGGTTCGTATGGCTAACATGCATCGGGGCCCTTTCAGTAGAGGGAGTTGAACCCATATAGCCCATTAGTGGATGTTCAGGATGGTTAAGTTAGACAACCTAGGTTATGATTTTAAATGCATGTTAAACCTTGTTCCCTATCCTGAAATGTTATATATATGTATATATGTATATATGTGATTACATATGGGGTTTTTATTTGGTTTTGAATAATGCATTATTTTATCTTTATCCCTAAGTTGCATGCTAGCTTTCACTCCGCTAACTGACTTTGCACTGTATCCCCATGCTATGCAGTAACCGGCCATTCTAACATTCCTCATGCTCAATGACATGGATTTTGGGGCATCTTTGAATCAAATTAAATTTGTGAGCTTCCATACATCAGAAGACCCATTTCATGCTATAGACTTCTTTTCATTATTGTTATTTCCTTAGTTTAGGTTTTGTCAATGGTCGAAACCATGTCCCGATTGGATGTTCCATTATTCTAGTTAGAGGATTTGTCAGACTACTATGGCCATGAGCGGTGTCAGTATTAGTGTTAGCATAGGGATTGGTATTGGTCGGATATTTGGTAGTGGCTTTTTGGTTATGGTTATAGACTTACTTCATTGTCTTTAAACTTATATAGTTTTATCTTTATCTATGTTTGGAATTTATCTAACATCGGGTGTAGGGAGGTTAACAGTTGGGTATTAGGTGTGCTCTCTGGACTTGGTCGGACTTCAGACACCTGACACGACTAAGCCCTAGTTAGGGTCTTCTCACATCATTATCCTCTAATAGTAAAGACAATTTTCATTTCCTTCACTATTTTCTTGAGCAGTAGTGCTCCAACAGACCTTACTGTTGCATCAATATAGATTATCAATGGTTTACAAGGTATGCATGTTGTATGAACAAGAGGCTTCATCAAATATGATTTTATACTTTCAAAGGACATACTACAGGCTTAGTCCCATTCAAAAGGAGCATCCGTCTTCATGAGATGGCTAAATGGTTGACATTTTTCGGCCAGGTTTGAGATAAACCTCCTTAAATATTCTTACCTCCCTTTAAGGATTTTTAAGTCATGATTGTTTCAAAGCTCGGGCATTATCAGAATCACATTGACCTTGGCCTAATCAATTTTGATTCCTCGGTATTGTACAATAGAGTCAAGAAACTTTCTACATGTAAATCTAAAGGTACATTTAAAGGGGTTTATCCTAAGTTGATATCTTCTAAGCAACTCAAATACTATCCTTAGGTCTTTTAAGTTATTGTCCCTTTTTATGGGCTTCACCACTAAGTCATCCACATAGCACTCAACATCTTTAAGTAGTAGGTTGTCAAATATGTCTTGCATAGCCCTTTAATAAGTGAAACTAACATTTTTCTAGTTAAAAGGCATTACCTTTTACCAATATAGCCAAATGAATCATCCATGAATGACATCTCCTCATAATCGATAATAGTATCATTCATCAATTCTGGAATGAGAATTGGAAAATAATCCTTAGGATAGGCATTATTAAGATCTCTAAAGTCGACACAAGCTCAAATTTATCCATTCTTTTTCCTCACAGGAACGTTACTTGAAATCTATGTGGGATATTTAAGTATAAAAATAAAGCCAACTTTTATAAGTCTGTTAACCTTATTTTCAATCAACGAAACCAATTCTAGCCTAAAACATCTTTCGGCTTGCTTTATAGGAGGGGCACCATTATTTACCACTAACAAATGAACCCTACTTTTAGATCTAAGCTAGTCATCACCTAATAACTCCAAGAAAATAAATTCCTATGTTCTTTGAGTATGTCTATATAAGCAATTTCTTCATCTATTTCTAGAAAAGCTCTCTAATAAGTTTGTCTTATATTTCCATCAGTGCTAAGATTGACTTCCTTCAAGAGATCTATTATGGTATTAACTCCTCCTTTAAGTTTCGATGGAGCATCCATAACTTTTTCCTCCTTTTGAGGATCATTATCTTTGATATATATATATATGGTAACACCATGAAATATCTTCCTACTCTTCATAAACCTTCATCTAAGATGAGGCATCATTTTCACTTTGGGTTACAATATGACATGAAGAGCCTACACTTTCTTCATGTTCCTCACATTTCTTATTATAAACCACAATATGAGTCTTTTCTTGTAGCACTCCCTTACATGAAACCACCAATTCCATATGGTGCCTCATTGTAGATGGATTCAAATATTGGAAATCCTTCCAGATTTTTGGTAAAGAGTATATTATCATACTTTGACAACTTCTTCGATGCTTGTTGCCTTTCTTCATAGTTAATAGACCTAATCTCTCAAACACAAATATTTTTGTGGTTGATTATATAAGTTGTTAAAGATTGAAAGACATTTATTAAAAGCATTAGTCTTCTCTTCCATGGTGATAAAGTTGCTAGCTGCCCTTCTTATGAAGATGCAAACAGGATGTGGCAGCATGTACCCTAGGCTCTCATGTGTCTGCCTAGTTGTAATTTCTAGCAAATGTTTTCCCAACCTTGTGTAATGCCCTGAAAATACCCTTGGGATGTCACATAGTGCTCCAGACTACAAATAGTCCTAAGCTAACCCATAATGCTTGCTTAACTTGAACTCACATGAGAAGTGAACTAACATAGGTAGAAACTTAAGGTAAGCTTTCTCATATCTTAATAAAATTTTGTAACTTAGAAGTCTTTATCAACTCTTTAAACTAAAAACACGAACAGTCTGACAAGCCTCTACTCATGAATAGAGAGCCACTGGGACAGACCCAAGCTGATCCAAATATAAATATAAATCAAATAATAGAACACTCCATCAACAAATAAGAGTTTAATAAACTAGGTCCTCGGATGTTAAGGAATCACCAACATTCTATATATAGGTGATGATTCTTGTATTTAATTATTTTACTGGAAGCGAGCCCCAGAACCTACATTATAAGATAATGTAGCACATAAACATATATATGCATCAGTACCTCTCGAATGTACTGAGTAGGTGGGGGTGAATGCATATGTAAAATAATCACTGAATATTCATATAAACTTTCAAATAACGCATGCTCAGTATAAATGACGCATCTTGAGCTTAAATGAAAACAAAAGGGCTGCAAGATCATAAACATGAGTAATGAAGCATAAGAATAACTTTGTGATCCATAAAACTTAGTTTCTAGAAGCTTTACTTTTTTTCTTTCTCTTAGGAGTTTCTTATAACCTATCACATAAACTATGTGAGCTACCATGGATTCCAACATCTTACCCATATTGGGGAGAGATGTTCTACCCTTGCCATCGAAATAGAACCTTAATCTTAAGTGATTGCTGTACTTTATCCATATTGGAAAAAAGCTTAACCTATGGTTGCTCGTAGTTTCTAGGAATTTAGGATTTGCTCATATGAATTCCCTTCTCAGTACTAAATACTACTCTCAAAATACTTATATGCACATATAAAGAAATCAATCTTAAAATAGCATAAGGGTTTACAGATTGAAAACTAGTTATGCTTCTCTTTAAATCATAATTAGGATGAACAATTGTGGATTCATATCTTATCTTTAGATCAAAGGATCAAACTTTCCTTTAAATTATGTTATAAAACTTGTCACTGGATCTTAAGAGCATAATCTTCTTGTAAACTCAATGCTTGTACTTAGGACTTAGAATTCATGCTTAAATTCATAGAAATTCAGGACGAAAATTCATTCTCAATAGTCACCTTAAAATCTTTCAACAATCCAAGTCAAGATAATGAAATTAAAATCACAATATGAATCTTATAAGTCAAAACATGAATATATACAATTCATGTAGCACTTAAGCTTTCAATATCATGGTAATATCATAATTCAAGAGTATGGCTATTTGGGTATGAACCCTAATTCAAAATAAATAAATTTAACCTTAAAACCATGCACTTTGGGCACGAGGATGAAAGAATAACCTTGTTCATAAACCCCACATGACTGAATTTATCTTGATTTTTGAAGAGAGTCTGAACCGTGAGACTTGTAGGATAAATTTGGGTGAGGAACCCTAATCTTGATACTCTTGAAGATAGGTAGAGGAAAGAGTTGTTAATTGATTGGAAACAGGAGGAAAATAACACCACTTTAAGGGTTACAGGTCATTTGTAGAAGTTATAAGTGAGGAAAAGATCAAAAACCCCTTAGCTAAACTTTACAGAAATTGATCATCAATTCTTATGAGTCTACCATATGACTCGTATAAAAGGGTACGACTTGGAATTCATTAGTCGTAAGCTTGACAGTGAAAAGGGTAGCACACACTGACCAATATATGAATCAAACCTTATAACTCATTACTAGTCTATACTATTTGGGATCAGGCAACCGTATCTTGGACAGAACATTATGGGAGCTATTATATTGTACTTATGACTCCTTTTCATAATACTTGAACCTTTCTTAATGAATTCTAGTGTCAAATCATACCTTAGATAGATTTAACATTACCCCATACTAATATGGGGACGAATCCCTATATACGAGTCATATGATGTATGTGCGGCTCAAAGGGATGAGTCGTATGGTGTACAGTAGCTCCCAGATACAGGGTATTACAATATCTCCCCCTTGGAAATATTCATCCACGACTGTGATTCATTTAGGATCGGAACATGGACAAGAATCAACATTTCTACACTCAATTTATGACCAAGCTTATCACTACTACAAGGGTTCAATTTTTCACAACATAAAATATAATATAGGAGCACTTCAACAGACTTAAAGAGAAAGTATTTTCCAGAAAACACCACTTTACCTTAGCTAAGAGCTATATTGGAGGAAAATAGATAAGGATACTTTGTCATCATGTCTACTTCAGCTTCCTAAGTATCCCCTTCAACCAACTGGTTTCTCCAGAGAACTTTTACTAACACTACTTCCTTATTCCTTAGCCTTCAGACCTGTCTATCAAGTATCTCGATAGGAATTTCCTTAGACAACAAGTTATCTTTGAACCTAATATTCTCTAGTGGAACTAATAAGGACAGACTTCTAATGCAATTCTTAAGCAATGAAACATGGAACACAGTGTGAACTACTACTAACTCTGATGGAAGATTCAATTTGTAAGCAACCTCTCCTACAGGCTTCACTATCTCATAAGTATAAATAAATCATGGACTCAACTTCCCTTTCTTATCAAATATCACTATCCCTATCATAGGCGTCACCTTCAAGAATACCTAATCGCCTACTTCAAACTTGAGCTCTCTCTTTCATACATCAGCGTATAAGTTCTAATAACTCTTAGATATTTTTAATCTCTCACAGACCAACTGAACCATTTCTAAATCTTCAAGAATAGAATCTGTCCCAATCAAGGTCTCTTCAAAAACCTTAAACCATCCTATATGTGATCTGCACATATGCCTATATAATGCTTCAAATGGAGCTATTTGAATACTAGCATGATAACAATTATTTTATGCGAACTCAATCAAAGGTAGATGCTCATCCCAACTTTCTTTAAAGTCTAAGGAAAAAACCCTCAACATGTCTTCTAATGTCTAAATTGTATGCTTATCCTGACCATTGGTCTGTGGATAAAATGCAGTACTAAGCTTAACCTTTGTACCAAGTCCTTTCTAAAAAGACTGCCAAAACTGTGAAGTAAACTGCGCGCCTGTATCTAAAATAATGGATAAGGGTATCCCATATGCCTTAATAACTCGTGGACATATATCTTGGCATAGTCCTCTGTGGTATCCGAAGTCTTGACCGGTAGGAAATAGGTTGACTAAGGCATTTGGTCTTCTATGACCCAAATTGAATCATGCTGACATTTTGTACGAGGCAACCTTGTGATGAAATCCATATTCACTACTTCCTATTTCTAAGTGGGGATACTGATATCTTGCAATGTACAACCCGATCTTTGGTGTTCAACTTTAACTTGTTGATTGGGACGTTTTATTACAAACACAGCTATATCCCTCTTAATACCATTCCACAAATAAATTTTTCATAAGTCACGGTACATCTTAGTATCACCCAAATGAATAAAATACCTTGAACAATGACCCTTAGCTAGTATCCTTTCCCTTAGCTCATCTATATTCAGAACAAAAAGTTTTCCATGATAGCAAAGTACCCTATATCCCCCTTAGGAGGAAACCTTAAGCTTCTACTGTTAGATTGCTTCCAATATCTAGCTAAATATAGGTTTCTGCTATTTCTCCTTCACTTCATCTACCAAAGATAATTCTGAACCGTTCTGAACTACTACTCCCCCATCATCAATGTCGAGTAAACATACCCCAGACGGGCCAATATATGCACTTATTTAGACAACTCTCATTCTTTCTTCTTCTCTTGAGACACACTACCCATAGACATCCTACTTAGTGAGTTTGCCACTATATTTTCCTTACCCATATGATATAGCACATTTATGTCATAATCTTTTACCAACTCCACCACTTTCTCTGACAAAGATTTAGCTTTCTTTGTAAAAATACATATTGAACTCTTATGGTAAGTCAGAAAATCAACATGCACACCATAAGTGCCTCCAAATTTTCAAAGCAATAACCACAGAAGCTAACTCCAAATTCTGAGTCGGGTAAATCTTTTCATGATTCTTAAGTTACCTAGAGGAATAAGCTACCACTCTCCCATTTTGCATCAATATGCAACCTAACCCAACCCAGGAAGAATCACAGTATACTATAAATCCATCTAACCCTTCTGGTAAGGGTAACACTGGTGCCATAATCAATTTATCTTTCAACTCTTTGAAACTATTCTCATACTTATCCGACCATACAAACTTCACTTTCTTTTGGGTCAGTTTAGTAAATGGTGTGGATTTAGAGGAGACCCCTTCAATAAATCTTCTATAATATCCAACCAAATGTAAACATCTCTGAATATTAGATGGAGCGGTGGGATGTAAGCCAATGCTTCACTGCATTAGTCTTTTGAGGATGTACATAAGTACAAGACCCTGAAATTACATGCCCCAAAAAGGTAACAAATTCTAACCAAAATTCACATTTACCAAAATTCACATACAATTGAGGTCCTTGAGGGTCTGCAACACTATTCTTAAATGGTCTGCATTATCCTCCTTACTCCTTGAATACACCAGTATGTCATCTGTAAAGAGGATGACAAACATGTCCAAGTACTGATTGAAGACATTGTTCATCAATTCCATAAAAGTTGCAGGAGCATTTGTCAGTTCAAATGACATAACCACAAACTCAAAATGGACATACCTCATTTGGAAAGCTGTTTTTGGAATATCTTTCACCCTAATTTTCAACTGATGGTATCCCTACCTAAGGTTGATCTTAGAGAACCACCATGCACCCTGAATTTGATAGAATAAATCATCGATTCTAGGAATATGATACTTCTTCTTGCTAGTAATCTTGTTTAACTGTTTATAGTCTATAAACATTCTTAGATTATCATCTTTCTTGCAAACAAAGAGGACTGGAGTGCCCCATAGGACAACACTGGGACTTATGAATTTCATACCCCTTGTTTAAACCAAACTATTATATTTAAGTTTTGAAAGGGTTTTATTATTAAAGTGACAAAATGAAGATTTGTTTCAAAAAGGATTCGTTTTACAATTAATTCAGAGTTGCCACTTGGCATAAATCGGGTGCGCCAAGTAACCCTTGGATATCCATTTTCAAAATGATTTTGACTCTTTCAAAAATTCATTTGCAAACAGAGATTCTGGATAAGGAATTCTGTGGACCGAGGGGTAGGTGTTAGGCACCCCTCGATCCCATGATTCGATCACGATCGCTTGGTTGAGTGTATCAGCTAATTTGACATTATGAAATGTATAAACCACACAAAAAGCACATAAAGCAATCAACCACAAACAAAATGAATCCAAAATATAGTTTCCAGTCTAATTATACAGTCCAAAATAAAAAATACAAAAATATCAATCTTATTCTAACCTAATCCTATACTAAGCTCCAATGCTTTACCTGATGCCTCGGGCCTTGATCACGAACCTTCTTTGAACACATAATACTTTGGGGCATTCTCCGGTGAATAAGTACATGAAGCCTTAGGGAATTCCCCGGCTAAATGAATGCACTTTCAATTTTTATGATAAAGTACGAAGAATCATGCACACCCACATTCAACAAAATCCATAATCTCCAAATTTGCCTACCCGAATTAGCAATCGCCTACTAATTTTTTATTTAAATCAAAATAATGAATCAAAATTAAACCACTTTAATTTTGT
This sequence comes from Capsicum annuum, assembly GCF_002878395.1. Classification (NCBI taxonomy): domain Eukaryota; kingdom Viridiplantae; phylum Streptophyta; class Magnoliopsida; order Solanales; family Solanaceae; genus Capsicum; species Capsicum annuum. The sequence continues at coordinate 151,781,851 of NC_061115.1, read as the reverse complement.
CAATCTCAATCTCTCACAAAAAGTCTATTTTAATTATCAATCAATGATGAAATAATCGTTAGATTCTCGATTCAATTTTCATAATCCGAATTCAACATCAACCAATATTCATGATTCAAACATCATAAAATTAAACAAAAGCAAGATTGACGCATTATCAAGTCACCACACAAAATATCAAAACTTAAAATTACTCAAGAAAAGCGATTAGAAATGGAACTCAATTTAAAATTTTCAAAGAATATTGCTTGATAAAATAAAGAAATCTGCTCCTAATAGCCTCAAACTGAGAACCTCAATGATGAACCAACTCGGTACCAAAACCCGAACTCAGAATTTGATTCAAAATGTAAAAAATCCAGAATTCCAAGCTAGCCAAAACAAGATGTGAATTCAAATGGAGTAACAACAATAAGCCAATGTCAGATCAAATTTAAGAAAAAAGGAATCAACGACGTCACTTTTCTGGTGGACCCATCGTAACAGTATCAAAAAAATAACTGGGTGTTTTTTGGTAAATAATCCGACGATCCTCGATGTTTTTTGGTCGGCGTAGTTACTAACTTCGGTGGATTTCTGAGCGGTTGGATTGTGGGTCACTATTAGAGATGTTTGTTGATGGGTTTGATGCCGGTGAAGCTAGAAACTACCTTTTTGAGTCATCGGAGCTTCCCTAGTAACTGTCCCGATTAATTTTTGGTGAGAAATTTGCTGGAAACAGTTGAACCCAACCCCTTTTCTCTCCCTCTCAATCAATTTTAGCTCTTTACCCCTTTCTCCTTCTCTCTCCGATCATCGGTCATTATTTTCTCTTTATTCTCTCTCCATTCTATCCATTTTAGTATGGGCATATCTATTTTCGTGGTGTCTCGATATGTTGTGCGTAAATATCAGTAAGTGTATGTTGGTGAGGATGAGTATGGTGTGATGGAATGTCTATGAATTATGTGTGTGGTGCTCTTTAATGTATATGGATATGGAATTTTTTGAGCCTCCAGAAAAAAAAAAGGAGAAAACAATGGTGGTCTTCTGTAAAAATGGAAATGGTGCTTGAATCCCCTTTTTTCTGTTATGGTCCTGTATATATGTATTGTTCTTTGTAAAATAGAGATTCCCAGTGGGCCCTTCTTTTTTTTCCTTTCACAATTTGTTAACAAAATAGAATAAAATGTGAGGAGTAGGGGGTTGGGGTAGGGGTGAGAGGTATGAGTCTGTTGAGATAAGGTTAGTTAGGATAAGTGAATATTAGGGATTTGATTTGTTATGGATTTATTAAAATTTTATAGTTTATTTCTTTTTGTATTTTTGGTGGGGTATAATTACATGGTTGAGGATGTATGATTACGTGAGGTAAAAATGGATGAATTGGGCTTAGGTAGGGACAAAATTAGGTGTCTACATCATGGCCCTTTTTGGGTGTAAACAAAAAGTGTTTTCAAACAAAAAAGTAGACAACGAGACCAAATTTTGACCCGACCTTTATTCAAGGAAAGAAACAGAAGGAAGATGGGCAACTAGGTCTTGACTTAGGACATCCTACCTACCCAAGTTATGAAAAAATCAAGCCACAGGTATCTCAAAGGGTTGGAAACAGAGAGACTATACCAAGTTGGAGAGTCGAGTGAGGCCCTATCGAGGTTCCGGTCCGCGGCTCTATCATTACATTAAAAAATGAAAAATTACAAGTTAAATGATAAATGAAATAACAAAAGACTTATCTATGGAGCTTTCCTTGACTCTCGACTTGCTATTTCATCACCCTATTATTCAAGCGGGCACCTAACTTGCAGTTTCTTTAACTTGTTACTTGGTTTTCAATTTCTTTACCTTGTTTCTTCATTTTCAACTTCTTCACCCTATTCTTCAAGAGGACTCCTGACTTGCAATTTTATCACCCTTGTTCTTTAGGTGGGCTCCTGACTTTCAATTTCATCACACTTTTCTTCAAGCGGGATCCTGACTTTCAATTTCATCACCTTGTTTTTCAAGCGTGCTCCTTACTTTCAATTTTATCACCCTTGTTCTTCAGGCAGGCTCCTGACTTTTAATTTTATCACCTCGTTCTTCAGGAAGGCTCCTGACTTTCAATTTTATCACCCTATTCTTCAGGCGGGCTCCTAAAACTAAAACAAAAATTATCCCAAAGAAAGATTATGATAAAGAAAGATTTCATTCATTCATTTTTTGTTGAAAGTAATGTCCCATTTTCCAGGAGGGTCCTGAACATAAAGTAAATTCTCATTTTCCAGGAGGGTCCTGAACATAAACTAGTATCCCATTTTCTAAGAGGGTCTAGAACATACAGTATATTTCTATTTTCTAAGAGGTTCCTGAACTTAAAGTAGATTCCCATTACCCAGGAGGATCCAGAACATAAAGTAGATGCCCATTTTCCAGGAGAGTCCTGAACATAAAGTAAATGCCCATTTTCAAGGATGGTCCAGAACATAAAGTAGATTCCCATTTTCCAGGAGGGTCCTGAACATAATATACATTCCCATTCTCCAGGAGGGTAGTGAACAAAAAGTAAATTCTAATTTTTCAGGAGGGTTCCCGACCATAGAGTAAATTCCCATTTTTCAAGAGGTTCCTGAACATAGAGTAAATTCCCATTATACAGGAGGGGCCTGAGCAAAAAGTAAAATCCTATTTTTCAGAAGGGTCCGGAACATAAAGTAAATTGCCATTCTCCAGGAGGGTCCTAAACATAAAGTAAACTACCATTTTCCACGAGGGTCTTGAACATAAAGTAAATTTCCATTTTCCAGGAGGGTCCTGCACATAAAATAGATTCCCATTTTCCAGGAGGGTCCTGAATATAAAGTACATTCCCATTTTCTAGGAAGGTCCTAAACATAAAGTCAATTCCCATTTTCCAAGAGGATCCTGAACATAAAGTATATTCTTATTTTTTAGGAGGGTCCTAAACATAAAGTAGATTCCCATTTTCGAGGAGGGTTCTGAACATAAAGTACATTTCCATTTTTTAGGAGGGTCCTATCCTGAACATATAGTAGATTCTCATTTTCCAAGAAAGTCCTTAATATAAAGTAGATTCGCAGTTTCCAGGATGGTCTTGAACATAAACTAGATTCCTATTTTCAAGGAGGGTCCTGAACATAAAACAGATTCCCATTCTCTAGGAGGGTCGTGAACATAAAGTAAATTTCCATTTTTAAGGAGGGTCCTGAGCATAGAGTAAATTCCCATTTTATAGGAGGGTCCTGAACATAAATTAAATTCTCATTTTTTAGGAGGGTCCTGAACATAAATTAAACTCCTATTTTCTTGGAGGGTCCTGAACATAATGTAAATTCCCATTTTTAAGGAGAGTGCTAAACATAAAGTAAATTCTCATTTTCCATGAGGGTCCTGAAAATAAAATAGTTTCTTATTCTCCAGGAGGGTCCTGAACATAAAGTAAATTCCCATTATTCAGGAGGGTCCTGAACATAGATTAAATTCCCATTTTCCAGTAGTCCCTAAATGTAAAGTAAAATCCCATTTTCCAAGAGGGTCATGAACATAAACTAATATCTCATTTTTTAGGAGGGTCCTAAACATAAAGTAATGTTCCATTTTTTAGGAGAGTCTTGAACATAAGCTAATGTTCCATTTTCCAGGAGGATCCTAAACAAAAAGTAATGTCCCATTTTTTCAAGAGGGTCCTGAAGAAAAAGTAATGTCCCATTTTTTAGGAGGGTCCTGAACATAAAATAATGTAGCATTTTCCAGAAGGTTCTGAACATAAAGTAATGTCCTATTTTTTGGGAGGTTCCTAAAAGTAAAGTAGATTCCCACTTTCCAGGAGGGTCCTGAACATAAAGTAGATTCCCATTTTCTAGGAGGGTCCTATACATAAAGTAAATTCTCATTTTTTAGGAGGGTCCTGAACATAAAGTAGAAGCCCATTTTCAAGGAGGGTTCTGAACATAAAGTAAATTCCATATAACATGTATTACTTTAATTTTTTCCCCAGTTTTCATCAAAACCTTTTGTGAGTGTCAAACCCAATCACAAAACTTGCAACAATGCGTAATGCAAAGATAAATCAAGATTATGATCAAAAAGTACACTTTCAAGGATGAAATTGAATGACCAAGACCAACAAGTTCCTCTCTTAAGAGTGAAAGTGAAGGTTCTTTACTAAAGTGCATTAATGGTTCAAATTAGGAAGTGCACCTCCTAGACAAGAGACATAAAAGACCCAAATTAGAGAATTTGTCTCTAAGAGGTACAAGATGATGAATTTTAACACAGTTTGGATTACTAAACCTGTATAGCGATACTGCCTTTGTATTTACAGAAATGAGGAATTGTACCTCTGGGTATTTGTGCTTTGAATCCCTTGATTATAAGGTCACAATTGTTCCTTTTTCATACAAAGAAAACTTGTAAGTTTAAAATAGGGTGTTTGGCTTGTGGCTTTGGCATTTGAGGAGATTTCTCTTGCACTTGTCCCATTTAGATCTTACTTCCAATCATTAGCATTTGCCATTGCCTTGTTGCACCATTGGTCCAAACTCAAAATATTAAGAGTGACTTTGAAATAAACACAGTATCTCTGCTTTGCTATGTTTCTCAGACAATCCCCTTTAATTATTGGTATTTCCACTAATTCCCAAACTTATTTTGTTGAAAAATAAATTTGAATGCCTTTTTCCTCTCACAATCATGTCTCTTTCATGTGTTGGACCTTTTTCTTACTTTGTGCAATTAAAGAAGCTGGCAGCCAGTTTTAAAATCTTTACTCACTTATTTTGACATAGACTTGACTCAAAGACAAGAGAAAAATGATAATAATTTTTTATTTGAATAACTGACTCAAGAAAAGAAACTAAAGAAAATGAATGTCCCCATTCAAAAAAAAAAGAGAAAAACTTCTTTGAAAATGACAGTCAACTCTAATGATTATGGCATACATTTTAGATTAATCTATCTAGTCTTTCCATCCACACTTTCTACCAGTTATTATTGAGTCAATGGTCTTGAAACTGAGATGCTTCCTTGGGTCAATTGTATTCAATACCTCATTTGGCTAGTGACACCTTAAAGGGTTTTTTCCCACAAGCCTCTCTTATTTTCTTTCTTTCATCTCATCATTTTCTTATGGTGTCCGTGAGGGTTTTTCACTAATGAAGCTCTGCCATTTTCATTTCTCTCAACTCACCATTGCCTTATGGTTCCTGTGAGGGTTTTCTCCAGTAAAACTCTCTCATTTTATTTCTCTCAATTTACCATCATCTCACGGTTCCCATGTGGGTTTTCACCAATAAGACTCTCTCATTTTTTCTCTCTCTTGATTTCTTATGCTAAGGAAGACAAGTAGTTTACAAAATTTGTCATTATATCCATTGCATTCTTAGCCTTAAAATTCTCAAAGATTGATTTAAAGGTCTTTCTTTGGTTATAGCTTTGCTTTTGGATAAGGTTAAAAAGAAAGGATAGCATGAGGCTCAAACGACACTTGAAGTGGGGTAGGACTTACAACTTTTGGAATCAACTCAAACAATGAGGATTAACTCATGCCCTAATTTTTGACCAGAAAATTCTAAATTGTTTATTTGGTTGGACTAAGCCCAAAGTAGGGCATCCTACGTATCTCAGCTCTGAGAGAGGAGAATCAGGTCACACGTAGTTCTAGTACCTTGTTCTGTTCTTGATCTAATTTCATCTTTCATTGACTTTCTCTTTGAAACTTTTCTAACTCTATTTTTCTTGATGCTCTTCTCTTTTCTTTTTTTTTGGTCACATTTTTTCTCTCTCTCTTTTTTTTTGAAACTTTTTTGACTTTACTGTGTTTCTCGCCACTTTTCTTTTGAGCTTTCCTGACTCTATCTTGATTCCAAAAGAGGGGTACGAAAGAAAATATGACTAAAGCTCAAATGGGGTAAACAAAGGATGACACGATGTTTGGGTAGCAGAATGAAATGTCTTCGTCATATCAATCCTTGAAAATGCAAGTATATATCATGCAACCTGAAAGTGAAAGATGAAAATCAATTGTGACATCTTTTAAGCATTAACTTTGACTGAATCTATGCTTCACTACTCTTGTACTTTGTTCAACATATCACTCCACTTTTGTTGTACATTCCTTACATCGAATGACTCATGCTTTCAAGGAGCTAATTTTTTGTTCCTTTTGATGTAGGATCACACATCCACTATTTGACCAAATTGAGACATCTCTTTCAATGGATGACCAAGTTATTCTTGTGATACTTAAAATAACTGCCTTAATTTTCAGAAAAGGCTTCAACTTGTCACCAAATATCTCAACACTCTACCTATTTTTCAGATGTTTTTTTCTAACTTTAACCCTATGATTAAAAAGTTCATGCTCAAATTGGATTTTAAGATCTAGGTGAAAAAGCCGCAAGCATGTCATATCACTAAAGCCAACATAAAATGTACTATGTAAAGAAAACAAACAAACAACACATGGTTAAAACACAAAGGGAAAAGGGACACTCCATTTAATTAATATGAAAGATAGAAGGGTTAGTACATAATGACAAAGGGACAAAACAAGATAGATCCCGAACTACAACCCTAAAATAATTTGGATAACAAAAAATAAGACAAAACAAACTACCAGACCTCTTCTTATTAGGGAGAGGGGAGACTTCTCAATTTATCAGCCTGACATCTTGCCACTGGTTTGCATATCTACATGACTAGATCTTTCCCCACTGTCAATGTTTTGCGCCATAATTAATTTATCTTGAATAATATTATCAATTTCTTTTTTCAAAGCATGATAATCTTCAATACTTTAACCCTTAACATCAGAATGATATGCATATCGTACATTAGGATCAAAATTTCTTAATTTCGGCTTAGGAGTATACCCAAGGAGAGGAGTGATCATGCCCCACTATACCAATCTATGGAATAAACTGGCATATGACTCTCTAATTAGTGTAAAGTTATCTCTCAACTTCTACCTTATTTTATTGTTTGGCTTGGATCAAAAATTGGGACTAGAAGGGCTTTGGTATGTTTGTGGAGTTAGAGGATGACTCTGAGGAGTTGGTGCGCACTATTGTGAGTAAGAATGGAGTTGAACATATGGTTGTGTACAATATACTAGATATGGAGGTGGGGAAATGGAGTACAATGGAATTTGAGAGTGATTATATAGAGCTTGAAAATGAACTTGGGCTTGAGACTGAGGATAACGACGATGTGGTCTTCTTGGACGCACCCGTTTTCCAACTACAAAAAAAACTATATCTTCCTTATTCATCGTCCCTCCAATTTTCTCTAGTTCATTGCAATATTGTACCACATGTTTCACAGATTCTTCATGTCCATCTCGCTCCTCCAATTTTGACATCTCAAGGATTGGAGGAAGGTTAACACTTGAAGACATACCCAGTCTTTGAATGAAACATCTTCTTTATCCCCAGATCCTAGGGAACTTTTCATAGTATTTTCTGTGCTCTTCATTTTTCCAACCATTTTCTATGGCTCTCCTGGTACGCTAAACTTATTGTTGAGAAATTTTGGTGGTCCAATTAACATTTATATGGGCTCTAGAGTATAGCAATGATCATCAAGAGTATTGAACATGGGTCTACTAGAAGATTGGGGCAGTACAATGATTGGATTGATAGCCAAAGTTGAAGCCTCAGTAGAAGATTGTGCAACAAAATCATAGATGGTATGTGGTGTTGTGAATGTAGTAGGCTTATACTGGGGAGATAGACAAAAAATGGTAAAAGTATTATGATGCTTTTGGCTTGGAATAAATTCTGAGGCATGTTGCGGTGCATCAACAACAGTAGGAAGCTGACTTTGCAATTTTGGTGAAAAACTCGAGGTATTTGTAGGATCAATAGCGGGGAATGAAGGAGGAGGCAACCCATTGGCCCAAGCTCGATACATTTTCATCATTTGTTTCCTTAGTCTCCTAATCTCTTGCTTTTAACTCTCATTTTCCTTACTAATTGTTTGATCCATGACGTCACTCACTATATTCTTTTTGGACACAACTAAACCTTTCTTAGATTTGGTGTGATGTGGAGAACCAGCAACAATGCCACAATGACACAAATCAACCACCTTAAACTAACTGACCAAGAGACAACAAACATCTTAGAGTGCAATACTTTTACAAAACTCTTTTTCTGCTTTTCTTTTGAAATGATAACCAAACCTACGAAGGGCACCTACGTATCTCACTCTCGAGAGAGAGAATCAAGTGTGCGTAGTTCATGAAGTTTTGCCAAAATGGCCAATTAAACTCTTTTTCTTTCTTTTTCTTTTTCTTGAAACTTTAAAAAGAAAAGAAAATAAAAAAATGACAAAAGAATTGACGAAAATATTTTTGCATTTTTCAAGTTTAAACTCCCTATACTAAATGAAACCTATGATTACCAAAGAAAAATCTTTTGGGGTTTTTGATTTAAATTTCATAGGACAATGAAACTGAAACTATTAAAGAAAAATCATTTTATGGTTTTGTTTTAAAGATGCATATAACACCTAATCTAATAAAGAGTGAAGAAACTCTTTTTCAATTTTTCAAATAAGATCTCCGAACCAACAATAGGCTGCATACGTATCTCACTCCTGAGAGAGAAGAATCAGGGGTGCGTAGTTCGTCCAGATTGAACAATTAAGGATTAAAAAACCAACTAAGAATTGACTTAAGGGATGCGATTATAGATAGATGATGAGAGTAAATCTTTTTGGATTTTTAATTGGACACTTCACACAAAGCTGACACCAACAACTATGAAAGAATAATCTTTTTGATATTTTCATTATATGAAATGAACAAACTTATACCATATTTTTTTTCTAATTTTTCTTTTATAATAAAAATCCTAAAAAATATTTTTGAAATTTTGGAATGATAAATGCCTGCTAAAAGAGATAAAGGGGAAATCTTTTTGAGGTTCTTTTTTTTGAGTAAATGCGTGAAAAAGGTAAGAAAAATCTTTTTTGAATTTTTGGATTGTGAAAAATAAAAGTCATAAAGAACTCTAAAAAACTACGAAAATCTCTTTTTAACTCTTTTACTTTTTCTCCTATCTTTTTTTTCAACAATTCCTTGCCTACACACTATGCTTCAAACACATGTTTATTCCTAAAACAGTCTGTCAAATGACCCCGTTTCCCTAAAAAGTGCAACATTTAGCACGTAAGGATTCTTTAGAGGTGAGTCTCTTACAAAGGACCAAGTGGGTCCCGCTAAGTCTCAATATGATGCAGATAAGTATGACCTAAAGGCTAACCTACGTTGGGATTTAGTAACAAGGCTGTTCGAGAGAGCGTACGGTCAATAGTGGCTGCCTTAGCTTTCCACCCACTCCATACCAGCCGATGGCTCCCCCTCCTAGTATAAGGATGACTCAACTAGAGGTCGTGTACACAACGTGTACTATATACTTTTTGTAGAAAGAATGACTTGGGTTATACACATGCTACCAGATATAAAGCGGTAACACATATGATAAAAACTGTAAACACGTAGCACGTAGGCACTCAATAAGATAACAATAACAAAAAAAAATATTTATACACTCATAATGTCAAACAAAGCCGATACAACTCTAAAATAAGCTCGAATTCTAAAAAGTCCCCAGTAGAGTCGCCATAGCTATCACAGCCCTTTTTTAAACAAAAAGATTATACTTAAGTTTTGAAAGGGTTTTATTATTAAAGTGACAAAATGAAGATTTATTTCGAAAAGGATTTGTTTTACAATTAATTCAAAGTCGCCACTTGCCATAAATTGGGTGGGCCAAGTCACCCTTCGATATCCTATTTCAGAATGGTTTTGATACTAAAACTGGTTTGCAAATAGAGATTCCGGCTAAGAAATTTTATTGACCGAGGGGAAGGTGTTAGGCACCCCTCGATCCCGTGGTTTGACCACACTCGCTTGGTAGAGCGTATCAGTTAATTTGACATTAGCAAATGTATAATCCACAAAAAAATAACATAAAATAATCAACCACAAATAAAATGAATCCAAAATATCATGTCAAGTCCAATTATAAAGTCCAAAATAAAAAATACAAAAATATAAATCTTATTCTAACCTAATCCTAGACTAAGCTCCAATGCTTTAACCGATGCCTCGGTCCTTGATCATGAATCTCCTTTGAAGACACAATAGATCGGGGCATTCCCTTGTGAATAAGTACATAAAACCTCAGGGTCTTCTCCGGCTAAATGAATACACTTTAAATTATTGCGATAAAGTAGGAAGAATCATTCACACCCACATTCAACAAAAACCATAATCTCCCAATTTACTACCCGACTTAGCATTCGCCTACTAATTTTCAATTTTAATCAACAATAATGAATCAAAATTAAACCATTTTCATTTCATCAATCTCAGCCCCTCCCAAAAAGTTTATGTTAATTCTCAATCAATGATTAACTAATCCTTAGATTATAGATTCAATTTTCATAATTCAAATTCAATATCAACCAACATTCATTATTAAAACATCACAAAATCAAAAAAATAAAAAAGCAAGATCCACACATTGTCTATTCGCCACACAAAATATCAGAACTTAAAACTACTCAAGAAAAGGGATGAGAAATGGACCTCAATTTAAAACATTCGAAGAATATTGCTTGATAAAATAAAGAAATCCGCTCCTAATAGCCTCAAACCGAGAATCACAATGATGAACCATAACCTGCGTTATAAGATAATGTAAAACATAGATATATATATAGGTCAATACCTATGGAATGTACTGAGTATGTGGGGCTGAAAGTAAAACAATAACTGAATATTCATATAAACTTTAAAATAATGCATGCTAAGTATAAATGACTCACCTTGAGATTGAATGAAAACAAAAGGGTTGCATGATCATAAACATGAGTTGTAAAGCATACGAATAATTTTTTGAGCCGTAACATAGTTTCTAGAAGCTTTACTTTTTATTCTTTATTTTGGCAGTTTCTTCTAGCCGACATAAATCATGTGAGATACCATGGAGTCCAACATCTTACCCATGTTAGGGAGAGTTGTTCTACCCTTTCCATTGGAATAGAATATTAATCTTAAGATATCACTATACATCATCAATATTTGGGAGAAGCTTAACCTATGGTGGCTCTTAGTTTATAAGAATTTAGGATTTGCTCATCCGCATTCCCATCTCAGTTTTAAATACTACTCCCAGAATACTTATATGCTTATTCTTTAAGAAATTCACCTTAAAATAGCATAAGGGTTTATAGACTGAACACTAATTATACTTCTCTTTCTTTAAATCATAATCATGATGAACAATTATGGATTTCATAACTTATCTTTAGATCAAAGGATCAATCTTTACTTTAAATCTTATTATTAAACTTGTGAATTGAGCTTAAGGGAATAATCTTCTTGTAAACTTAATGCTTGTACTTAGTACCTAGAATTCATGCTTAAATTCATAGAAATTCATGACAAAACTTCATTCTCAATAATCACCTTAATATCTTTCAACAATCCTAGTCAAGATAATGAAATTAATATCATAATATGAATCTTATAAGTCAAAACATGAATATATACAATTCTTGTTGCACCTAAAGCTTTCAATATCATGGTAATATCATAATTCGAGAATATGGCTATTTGGGTATGAATCTTAATTAAAAAAATCAATTTAACCTTAAAACCATGCATTTTGGTCACAAGAATAAAAGAATAACTTTGTCCATAAACCCCACATACCTAAATTTTCTTGACTTGTGAAGAGAGTCTTAACCTTGAGACTTGGAGGATGAATTTGGATGAGGAACCCTAATATTGATATTCTTGAAGATAGGAGGAGGAAAGTGTCGTTAATCGATTGGAAAGAGGAGGAAAATAATGCCTCTTCGAGGGTTATAGGCCATGGGTGGAAGTTATAAGAGAAGAAAAGATCAAAACACCCTTAGCAAAGCTTTATAAAAATTGATTGTCAGCTCTTATGATTCTACATACGACTCATATGAGAGGGTATGACTTGTCATTCATGATACATAAGCTTAACAGTGACAAGGGCAGCATACAATTACCAACACACGAGTCAAACCTTATGACTCGTTACTTATCTATATGATTTGGGATCAGTCAACCATAACTTGGATAGAACTTTAAAGGAACTATTCTATTATACGTATGACTCTTTGTCATAAGACTCATACCTTTCTTAGCAACTTCTAGGGTCAACTTATACCTTAGAAAGCTTTCACATCATGCGACACTGATATGGGTATGACTCCCTATATATGAGTCATATAATATATGTACGACTCAAGGGGATGAGTCGTATGATGTACAGTAGGTCCCTGACACAGTGTATTACACCTTGATAGCTCAGTAGCATTATAATCAACCCTTACAAAAAACTTTTAAGAAATGGGATAAAAACCTTATTTTATACTCTTCATAGTGACTAGTGAGTGCCATATCATGTGGCAGATTTTGAGGCACAAATTCTCCAAGAAGCCTTAAGGACAGGTTTATTTTCTTAATCCATTTAATAAGTAGAGTTATCCCCCTAGTACATTATCTTGGGTTTTGGATGATTGATCTTCCACTTTCTTTACCTTTGAAACGTAGCAGAGAACATGAGTTGGCTTCTTTTTTTAAGATATGATAATTTCTTTAATTGAAGTTGGGGGAGGATTCTAGTGGTGACTTTTTAAATAGAGACCACAACCTTCTTAGATGCAATATCATTGCAATTGTTTGTTGTGAATTCATTCACTATTTTATCTTTACAACATAATTCTTTAAGTAGAATTTTGCATCGAAAAAATATGACTCAGCATCAGTGAATGACTTATCAATGATAACTATTTTTCTTCTAACTCTACGTTTGAGATACTTTAAGAATTGATAGTAATTAGATGAGATAATTTTATTCTTATGTACCTAAGGTATACCAAGCAATACATTGTATGAAGTCTTGGCATCAATCATATGCATCAGTGAATTTGATCGCAAATCATTCATATGAATTCCTAATTTGATAGATACTATGACCCTCGAACCACCAGGTTGAACTCCTGAATCATCAAATTATGGTCAGTAAGTTTATCCATTATGATTCCAAGTTCTTTTACTATGCGAATAGGCCGGATGTTGATTCTGGATCCCTCGTCTATCCTGATTCTATTTATCCTCTATCCTAGAACATAACCCACCATATACAAGGAATAATTGTGTTGGGTTTCATCAAGTAGGAGATCATCATTTGTAAATGTAATTTCTGTATCACATACACATGCTTCTTTTTAAGAGCTTTAGTAGGATTTTCTGAAGATGAAGGAACTTTCATAGGTACGTTTTTACCCTTTTCCCCTTCTTTGCTAGTAGTGAAGAAAAATGCCTCAAGGTTGACTTTGAAAGTAGTAATGGGGTATTACTCCTTTTTTGATCAGATGACTGACTTTCTAAGATAGATAGATGACTATTGATGCAGTAACATAAAGTTTAGAAAATAAAGTGCTAAAATAAATAACACTGAATATTTTATACTAGTTAGGATCTCTAATAGGTCTTACTCCAATCTGCTTATGTTGCAGGGGATTCTACTAGTTTTTGTTAATAAAATAAAAGTACAAGGATTGAGTTAAACTTTTTGGCTATGACTCATAATATTCTTCTTTATTTCTCACTTTGATACAATGCCTGCCCAAATATGTATTTCTCTCCTCTCTTTTTGAATACACAGTAAACCTCAAGAGAATACAATGCTTGAAAAATTAGAGCAATGAACTAGAGAAGATTGAGATAAAAATATGTCTCTTCCTTTGTCTTCCAATGCTTACATAGAAGTGACTGGACTACTACTAGCCATTAGAAGATAGTCATAGAGGCAACCCAAAAGATTTTTCTTCTTAGGAAAATGAATAATGAATATTCAATTTCCAAGAATAAGTAAAGTCTAAAAGGAAAATCTAACTAAGTAAAAACTATATTAAGGAGAGAGATGCGAGAATACAATAAATCAAACATTGTAATAAATGTATCAATCCTTCTTCCTTTCATAAATATCTTCTACAAATACTTCGTTCTTTTTGAGAATTAACAATGACTCTTGTGAATTTTCATTTTCCTATACCTGCAATGTAATCAATCACAAAGTCATTCATCAAAACATAACATTATCAATCTCCCCCTTTTTTATGGATGATAAAAATTAGATGTTTATAATCAATTTCCAACACATAGCTTAACATCCACAGAGTCAGTGCTAGACGGATAAGGAGGAGGAGAGGAATTCAATTTGGGAGAGGAAGAAATCCTAATAGAACAAGTTTTAGACTTATGAAACCAAACATCATCAATTAAAATATAAATCATACTAGAAAAGGCAATCATATTATAGAATTATTTAACAGAGATTGAAAGAATAACACTGAGGGACACATTACATGCATCAAAAATTCGGTTTAATGATTAACCCATAAGTTAGACTTAATGGGTCATGAGAGGCCTCAATCATATAATTTAAAATGAAGGAGAGATTATTATTACGCTTAGTAGTAATGTAAAAAGTGAGCCAAATGTCACATTGAGAGAGAGCGGAGAGAGATCTAACCTGAGAAAGTAAGGTGGTAGCCACGATGTATGAAATTACATGAATTTTGAAAGATATGTGTTTAGGAACAAGAGTAGCGTAATGAACTGAGATGACACCCTAGTCGTTACATGGTGCTTAGATCCTGAGGGACCATAATCTAACCTATGAGCTGATACCTGCTTTGAGAACTGAATGATATAATCATGAATTGTGGAGGAATAACTGAAGTGCCATAAGGTTTTAAATATCTGAATTCAAATTGAAATATAAATTTAGGAAAATGACTTTCTAAATCTGATTAAGTACTAATAAACTGAACAACTAACTGACTGAAATGTCTGAAAAAGCCTCTAAGACTGACTGACTGAGAGTTCATAGTACAAGCCCCTAACTAACTCCACTAATTACTGAAATAAAAATATGAAATGAAATAGTTTGTCCTCGAATGATGAGGACTCACCACTGCTACTGTACGGCTGAGAATTTGAGGGTCAAAGTGTGATCCAAGAACTGAACGTTAGCACCAATGATATGAGACATAATAGCATAAAAAAAAGGTTTGCGATCAGTACTTTGAATATACTAGTATGGTAAATCAGGTAGGCTAACATGCAAGGTTTTATGAATAGGAGTAATAATCTATCTGAATATACATGTAAAGCATGGAATATAGAATAGAGAGCATGAAATCTATAGATATTAAACATGCATGAAAATTTGTAGATACTGAGGATACATAACCAAGCATAAGACATGAACTGAGTAAAATCTGTAAATTGAAATACTGAAATTAACAAAAATCTGTACGCTTTAGTCAAACAATACTAAAAATAAAGAACTAAAATGGAACTGTGACTGAGACTGAATCTGATAGTATGGAGGTATTATCTAACCGACATTCCCTAATTTGAGCTAATCAGGTTCCAACCTGTAACCCCAGTTGAAAGGGTGTTAATACCGTGCCACGGGTACTAAAGTTGGCTATGTGTATCCACTAAATTAGTATTATGTCGAAAGGACTAAGGGTATCAATCTTGAACTGACGGGTGACCCCTGCGAGATAGTTAAGCCTAGTCTGATGGGTGACTACTTTTATCCTACACTAGCTACATAGTTTTAGGGTATAGGGACTGCTACTAATGACTATGCCTATCTGACAATGAAGCCGCCATCTCTACACTCACTCGGCGCTAAATCCTACTCCCAATCGAATGACTCTAAAATGCTAGACTATTCTGAGTTTAACTGACTGTTCTAATAATGATCGTGATATAATCTGAAGTTATTCTAAAGACCATTCTATAAAATACTATGACTGGACTAAATAAGAAACTATTGTTTTCAGGTATTCAATACCCCCAGGACTCAAAATAATAGTAGAAACATGACACTAAAACTTGGGAGACATGACATGAAGGTTTTCATAAAACATTTACTCTTGTAGGTATTTTATCAAACGCTTCTAGTTCATAATTTAAAATAATCACAAAAATACTAAAGGAATAGAATAATTGACATGAAATTAACATAGAAAATAATAAATTCATGGTTTAATTCAGTAAGAGACAACACCAAAACATGGAGAACCAAAGAACGACATTAATTTTATAGAATCATGGTATAAAAGCATAGTTCATGGAGATTAATGGATGAAATCATGCTTTAAAATCAAATAACTTAAAAAGATTACAACTTTGCAATTAAAATTGGATACTTGGACTCCATGGATGAAAGGGATCCATGGATGAACATCTAACATACCTAGGTTAATGAATTTGAAAAGATTGATGGAGAGTTCTTAAGAAATTGCTTGAATTTGAGAGCTAGGGTTTCTTGTTCTTAAAAAAGGAGATCTTTAATTTTAAATAATAATTGAATAATGATGGCTACTTAGGGTGTATAGGTGTTAAATTTTGTGTTTTAGGTTAATTAGGGTCGTGAAAAAAGACCCAATTACCTTTGGACGAATTTAAAAAAGAAAAGAGCTGGGTTTCTTGTTCTTAAAAGGGAGGATCTGTAATTTTGAAGAAGAATTGAATAATTATGATTACTTAGGGTGTTTAGGGGTTAAATTTTATGTTTTAGGTTAATTAGGGCCGTGGAGAAAGACTCAATTACCCTTGGATGAATTTAAAAGCGAAAGCTTAAAACTGAAGAACCAGATTTTTGGCATTGGCTCAGTACGCCACTACCATGCCAAGACACTGGAAAATGAAAAACTGGGACCTGGACAAATGTCGCGATGCGGTGCCATCGCGGTAATGCTTTGGATGCCATTTTTTCCACCTCTACAATGCGCCAGCATTGCTGAAACCCACTGGAAATTGAAAAATGGGAATTTGGTCTTCTACGTGATACGCCATGATCACAGAGTCACTGGAAATTGACAATTGTCATTTGGGCTACCTACATAATGCACTGAGGGTTAAAATAACGGTGTGCATTGACTGGAATTTAAAATTGTTATAACTTCTTATCCGATTATCGGATTTGGACGAATTTTATATCGTTAGAAAGATAATTGAATCTCATACGCCATGGTAGGCTCTAAACTTAAAAATAATGAACATTTCAGAAATTTCATGTACAAATACTCATGTACTAGGATTTAGATTATGCTTGGAAAATATGGAGTGTTAGAAGTAGATGGAAGAAAATCACAAGTATCCAAAGCAATAGCACGCTTAACATCTTCAAAAGAGAAATCAATGTTAGACGAACAAGGGGATTTTAAAGAGGTAGTAAACCCAGAATAGTTTATTTCAAAGATGGCATAAAACATAGAACTGTTAGAAAAAATTATGTTTCCCCATGACAAGGGTTTCAAATTCACCTGATCTGGTAGAACACATATTTTCATCAAAAATATGAACAAGGGGCTCAAATGCATGCTTAGAAGTAGAGGTAAAGATGTTTCCCTAGCCTAAAAATTCAAAAAATGATATTATAGGACAATGAAGAGATTCTAAGAGGTCAAACTGGACTATCTTATCATGAGCAAGAGATAATCTATTTATAGAGTGAAAGAGTGTTTTATTTAGAGGTTTCAAAAATCAAATTTGATGCTTAGAGAACTATTCAAATTGAATTTCACTTTCTTTTTAGAACGCTCGAAGTCACTAAGTACAAAGAGACTTACTAGAGCAAGAGAAATTAGATAAAGTTTGAGGAATATTTTAATTAAAGAAATCAAAGTCAAGATGTATTGGGGAGGAGATTTTCCCTTTTCCTTTAACATGAGTTTTTCCTATTGCTTCGAGGGAGGCATTAGAACCTTTATCCATATTTTTTAGAGAGTGAGAGGATGAGGACAGAGAAAGATAAAAAGAGAAAATATATAGAGAACTAGAGCAAGTGAAACAGCATGAGAGAAGACTGAAAAGTTACCTAGGAAAATGGAGAGATGTCATAATTGCCTTACACGAAACCTGGTATCAGGCGGCGGGAAAGGAAAGAAAATCAAGAGACATATATATCAATCAAATCATTATTAAAAAGAGACACTTTACACTCATTAACTAAATTAGATATGAAATTTTTTTTCTCAAAAATGTTTTGTAATAATGCCAATAGAGTTTCTAAAAGAACAAAATATTTCTTCAAATAAAGCTTTTACAAGAATATCAGCTAATTAAAATTCAGTGCTAACAAAGGATAATTTAATATCACCTTTAAAATAGTATATATAATAAAATGATATTTTAATATCAATAAGTTTTGCTCTAGAATAATGCACAAAATTCTTCTATAAGCATGTAACATTAGAATTATCACAAAATATCTTCACTAGTTTGAAACATAAATCATAATTACTGATTTGATGAGATACCTAGAGAATTTGAGAATAACACAAATAAGTAGCAATATATTCAGAATTAGTAGTAGATAGATAAACATAACTTTATTTCTTGTTATTGCATGAGATGATATTTTTTCATGAATTGATAAGTGCCACCGATGATTTTTCTATCTACTTTATCAACTGCATATTTTACATCTGAGAAACCTTTTAGATTGAATTTAATAGATTTAGGATACCATAAGATACAGACTCTAGTGCAAATAATGTATATGATAATATATTTTACAACAGTCAGATGAGCTTCTTTAGGAGCTGACTGAAACCTAGGATATTTTTAGACTCTAAATAGAATGTCTGGTCTACTAGCTATAAGATATAAGTGTCAACCTATGATACCTCGATAGTTGGTTTCATTGATGTTCTTACCATCATTGCTTGATTCAAGAACATGGGTAGAGCTTATGTGAGTACTAGATGGTTTAAAATTTTTCATCCTAAATTTTTGAAGAGCTCTTTTGTACTTACCTTAGGAGATAAAATTTCCTTCAACCAATTGTTGGATTTGTAATCTATAAAAGAAAATTAATTCTCTTACCATGCTCATTTCAATTTGTTTTTGTATTAGTTCCAAATATTTCTGGAACAAGATAGCATTAGAGATTTCAATTAGAGAAAGTTCTTTTATAAAGAGAGTTGTATCAATTTTTCCTCGTGAAAAATTATGATCAATTAGAAAATTTCTCAATCTATCAAACCAAGATCGAGGATCTTATTTTAAACCATAGCGAGATTTTGAGAGTTTAAGCACATGATAAGGAAATTTTAGATTTTCAAAGACTAAGGGTTGTTTTACAAAATGTATTCATCAATGAATTCATTTAGAAAATAACTTTTTACATCCATTTGAATTAATTTGTATCCTTTATAAGATGCAAAGAAAGTAAAATTCAAATGAATTCAAACCTTGCAATGGGTGCAAAAGTTTTGTCATAATCAACTCCCTTTTGTTGTGAGTATCCTTGAGGGACTAAACGAGCTTTATTTCACAAAATTTGACCTGACGAAACCATTTTTTTCTTAAAACCAATTTTATTTCAATGATAAAAGCATTTTCTTTTTTTTTGGAACAAGAGTCCACACATTGTTTTTGTCAAATTGCTCAAGTTTTTCTTTCAATACATTGACCCAGCTGTCATCTTCTAATGCGTCATTGACTTGATTTGGTTCAAGTTAAGATATGAGGGCTATATTTTCATTTGTTTTGTAGAGGCCCTTATTTTCTTTCCTTCTTTTGGATCTTCAATGATGAACTTCTTTGGATAGTCAGGTTCACTTCTCTATTCTTTTGGAATTATTTCAAGTACAAATTTATTGTTTGAGGTAGCAACTGGCTGATCAATATCAATTGACTTTGAGGTGGAGTCAACTTTAGTGGAAGAGAATTTATTTCTTTTGCCTATCCAATCTCATCATCTACAAAAATAATATTCTTCATAACGTAATTAATATTATCAAAAACAGCATGAATATATTTTTCAATGCAAAGGGTGTGTTTATTGAAAATTCTATTAGATCTACTGTATTAAGAGTATCCCATAAAAATACCTTTATCACTTCGTGGATTAAACTTACGATGTTGTCCTTGCCATTATTATGAACAAAACATTTGGAGCCAAATACATGAAATCACCCAATGTTAGGTCTTTTGTTGTTCCAAATCTCATAAGGAGTTTTCTTCAGAATTGATCTAATGATACACCTGCTCAAAATATGACATGCAGTACTGACAGCTTCTGCCCAAAATTTATTTGGTAAAGAGTTTCATAGATCATGGTTCGAGCCATGTAAAAGTATTATTATTTTTTGTTCAACCACACCATTTTATTAAGGAGATCTTAGAGCAGAGAATTTATGTGTGTAACCATGAGTACTATGAAATATTTCAAAATCTTTGTTCTCAAATTCTCCTCCATGATTATTTCCAAAGAAAGAAATGTAGTATCCTTTGTCTCATTGAACTTTTTCTTAGAAAACTTCAAAATTATTTAAAGTATCATCTTTGTTAGGTAGAAACATAACCCATATAAATCAAGAATAATCATCAATAATCACAAAAGCACACCTTTTGCACTAATGCTAGCAGTTCTAGTGGGACCAAACAAATCTATATGAAGTAGTTGCAATGATTTAGTTATAGAGACAATATCTTTAACAGGAAAAGAATTTCTAGTTTGCTTACCAAGTTAATAGGCATCATAAATGTGAATCTTTTTGAAGTCAAGATTTGGAAAACCAATCACAAGCTTATGCTTGTCTAGCCTTTCAATATGTCTCATGCTTGTACGATCAAGTTATCTATGCCAAATCTAAGGATCTTTAGAAATAGAGGCAAGACATAATGTCCTTCTATATTCTCGTTAAAATCTAAAATATACACATTTTTGTGTCTATTTCCAGCAACAATATACCTTCTATATTTTTCAATTATACACCCATCCTATTTGAATCTTACCTCCAATCCAGCATCACATAACTGACTAATGCTCAGCAGATTGTACTTCTAGTTTTTAACCAGATATAAATTAGTAATATCATATGAATTATTAAAGGATACAATACCAATAGGCATTACTTTGTTTCTGGAGCTATCCCTAAAGCTAATGTAATTTCTGTTAAAATCGGTTACGATTTCAAATAGGCTTTTGTTTATTGTCATGTGATTTGAACATCTACTGTCAAGATACATTTTCCCTTTAGATTTTTAGTGGAATTCCTTCAAAATAAATGTTACTTATTTTTTGTCAAGTATTCTTAGGTCCCTCGTTGTTAGTCCTTTGATTTGTTGACCCAGTTTTGGGTCTCCATATCTATTTTTAGGATTTCTAGATCGAAATCTAAAATTGTAATTTTTATTACCTGACTTGCCACAATGATAGCAAGAAGTATAGTATCGTTTAGTTGATGTACAATTGGTATTGTGACTGTGACTGATTCATTTAGTCGACTGACTTGAGTTAGTCTACCTTTGAGATGGATCACAGCTATAATATTTATTATGATAGGTCTTATGACTATGATTGCTCCCTTTTGCTGACATACTAGAGTTAATTGACCATCGAGATCCTTCACATCTATAATATTTATTATCATGCATACCACAGTGCATTCCATGGATGCACATCTTTATTGTAGAAGTTTCACTAAGCCTATGTTTGTAATTTAGGCTTGTATTTCTCTATTTATTGATGAATTCAATAATTGTCTCAGCATTTTTTGATGAGTATTTATGATCTATACCATGTTCACTGTATACCTTGTGCTATAGAAGTGATTGGAACTCATGCTCTAGTTAATTACAACTATTGATGGAATTAGGCTCAAAGTACATGTACTAATCGAGGGAGTTTTTATTTAGGGAACAAACAAATTATTTAAAAACATAGCCATTATAGGTTCCAACATTATTATATGTCTCAACAAAGTTCATGGAATATTGCTTTGGATTGCCTTTGTCCTGTAATTGTTGAAATTTAGGGGGTTGATAGCCGATAAGCATTTTAAAGCTATCAATCCTTCTATTGTAGGTCTTGGCATAAGTTAGAAAAGACTTGGTGGCAAGATCACACTTGTCCTTGAGGGTCCCTTCAATGAACATTTTCAATTGATCAATTGGGATCATTCCCTCAAAAGAGATTTGTACCTCCTTAGTAGGTTGTGTTTGTTTTATGGGATGTTTTATCTCATGAACTTTTGAATATTTCCTAGGCGCATTGATAAACTCTCGATGTATTAAGAAATCCATCCTTTCCACCAATTTATTAATTCAAGTGTCTTAATTTTGCATATATTTGGTTAGACCATCAATTGCCTTTGTCAGGTTTGCAAGCTATTTGTCCATAGATGAGGCATCAGTTACCATTCCTTACATGATCAGTGAAGATGTCGGATAGTAACATGGATTGTCACATAAGTTGATATTCGAAGTACTCAGCTTATGTGATGTAAGTAGAGATGATATGTTAGTTGAACAACCATTGTTCTTTATGGAAGAGTTTTTCAAATTATAATTCTCAAGTAGAGCTAGATTCTTTTTAATTGTATCTTTCACATTGCTTCCTTCTTTTGAACACTTGTATGAGATATCAGTCCTTTTGGGGTTGAAGATCTAAAAATTGGAGTTGGTGCGGATGACGGTGTGTTTGTTGTCTTAATATATTGGCTTTTCTCTTTGTGACAACTCCAAAGCTTCCAATAATACCAAGGATGCCTTATACTTTAGCAGAAAAATTTGGAATCAACCGCATTTAAGGCGGTAAGTTAAGAATTGACCTTCCTAGAATTCATTTCAGTCTTCTTGAATTTTGATATTGGAAAAGTTGAGATGAGAGGTAAATATTGTCACACTAGGTATGCTAGAATTTGTTAGAAAAAAAAAATCATGACCGAGAAAATAATAATTGGAAGAAGAAAAATATTGCAATAATTATCTTATTAATTTCAATATATGAGTCTTACAATCTCTATGAATCCCCAGAGTTACCTTTTCACATATAAATTAAAGGACTTTGAGCTTGGTCTTAAATTTGAACTTGATTTGACAATTTAATGGGCTTGATCTTAACTTTTGAATTTAGATTCAAGGGGCCTTTGAGTTTGTCTTGAATCTTTATCTTGATCTTGAATCTTGATGAACAGGATTTGAATTCTTGAACTTTGTAGAGAAATTATGGCATTTGGTCCATGAGTTCTCTCTTGCTTCTTATTCAAATCCTTGTTCTTCTTTCTGAATTATGAGACCCATATTTATTGTTACAGGAAGGAAAGATTCATGGTGAAAATGGACATCTTTTGACCAGTCAAATTTAAGTGTCATAGTGATATTTGATTGGGCTTTTGATTTCACTAGGCATGCTGCATTATTTTGACATGTGGCAATGTTCAATTGGACCCTTCATTTGACCTTATATGCCACGTTATTCGACTCGTGACACAAAATTAGGTCTCTAGAATTAGATGACATTTTGGGCTTAGCAAAGTGAGTTCATCATTTGTAGCCCAAATCAATGGACTAGCTCAATAAAAATTAGTAAAACTTACATAAATCCCAACTAGTTTATCTTAATTACGTCCTATCCCAACTTTTATCAAATTTCATAACATCTCATTTTTTATTTTTCAAATACATCAAATTGGAAGAGATACATAACAGATAATACATCATGTCAAAGCAACTACTATGTTCTAATTAACGTAAGTAATGAAAATTAAGGTAATTTAGGAGTAAATTACATTTCATATCTTCTAATTAGCAATCTGAAATCACACAAAAATGTATATACGTATATCAGTTAGATAATGTATATTTTTCTCCCTATTCAAATTTCTCAACCAATATTCTCCGTCTTCTCATTTTTTTCTGCAATTTTTTTCTTCTCCTAATTCAACTTGCACAATTAATATTCTCTTCTCTTTTCATTTTTTCTGTGATTTTTTTTCCCCATTTGAATTGAATAATATGCATTTTCTTCTCTACCTTGCTTTCTTATTCAGTGATTTTTTCAATTATTTGCAATGAATATCTCAATGTTATTATGATATTTAAGTTTTTTATTGTTGATGTCAAGTACGAATGATACAAGATTGATTGCACTATAGTCAAAGAGAATGAAACGTATTAAAAGTTTCTTTGTGCAATTGTTGCGGAACATGAAATCAATGAAACAAGGAAACAAATCGAAGTCGATATATTATTGAAGAAAATTTATCTCCATTATTGATCTGTTATGATAAGGGATCAAGCTATATGTAGAGATTAAGAAAAGTGTGCCAGGTATTAGGATGTGCCCTCTGTGTGTCGGTATCATCAATAAAGATGAAAGCGAGATGTTGTTTGAGAGTGAGACTGAAGGTGTTATATATTTCTTGTTGAATTAATTTACCAAAGTACAAAGTTGTTAAAACATTTTAGCTATAAGTATGTAGCTCACATATTGATACATACTATTGAAATCGAGTTACATAATTATGAATGCCGAGACACATACATTTATGAACTTTTTCGATAAAAATACATAATGCATTGACTAGAACAAAAAGGAGAAACATAATTAATATTATGTATCAGGTATAATTTATGAGTTATATTTTTTATTAAACTGAATGATGATGAAGAATGATGAATGTCATAAATAAATAATTATTGTATACTAAAATGGATAACTTATATTATATTACATGCCATAGTACAACTTTCTAAAATTGAAAATCATCATATGATTCTTAATAAGAGATACATTTGTTAATAAATTTCACGTGATATTAGATTAATATATAATCTATTTTATGGTAGGTTAATACTTCATCACCATATGTATACTCTGTTTATGATGATGGAGGAAATACATTTTATAAGATACATAATATTTTTTAATTTTAAACATGAATTTATTAAATTTTAATGAAATGACTAGTTACTTGAATTTGTCTATTAAAAATTATATTATTTTAAAATTCAAGAAAAATATTTTGCTTTACAATACAAGAAAAATATTTTTTTGTACTACAACGTACATTTCTTGATTGTATATATGTCATGTAAATAACTCTGTTTAGCAGATATATATCTGTACCTGATAAATAATTATTTATTAATGTACCTGAAACATTCATTAGTTAAGCATGACTTTGTCTCTAATAAATTTAAAATGAATTTAATTAATAGAAGGAATAAAATATGTGAAAATAACTTCTGAATTAGAAATACTTTTTCATCAAAACACTAAGTATTTATTTTAGACAAAAGCCGAAAAACATCATCACAGGTTTACGAAGCTCTAATAATCAATGAAAGTTTAGATTCAAAGTTGGACATAACCAACAAAACTACAACTATTCAACAATAACCACATTGTCTTTTTCAGGTGGTATGAAATTGTGGTTTGGTCTCGAGGATCTTCATTTTCACTAAAATATCTATTCTCCGCCTTTACAACTCCGTAATTGCACAAAAGGAAGGCATATCGCCTTTAAAATATCTAGTTCTTATACTTCTTCCACAAATAGTAGAAAATGACATCAAAATGCTACACAAGTTATAAATAAATGTATGAGATATAATAACATGAGTGTATAACATAATATAGTAATATCAACTTAAATTAGTTACAAGTATCTACATCTGTTAACTGGAATGAGATACAAGTACTGGATATGTTACAAAATTAAAAATAACAAAAGATTTGTTTATTCTACATATGTAATTGAAATAAAATTAATAAAAGATACATAAAATGAATAAGAGAGAAGATACATAATTATCTTACTATGCATATGTAATTGAAATAAAATTAATAAGAGATACATAAAATGAATTAGAGTGTACATTATCAGACTACATATAATAATAGATACATAATTATCTTCATATTATATTCTCGATTAAAAAGATATACAAATACACTAATTCAACAAAATATAATTCAGTACTTATATATCTGACACGAAATAATAATGTATGCGTAATTTAGCACTTGTACCAGACTAAATATAACAATAGATGCACAATGGTCTTCATCTTATAATCTCAACTAAAAATAGATACAAGTAAACTAAACTAAAACATTTGTTACCAAATTTATTCTTATGGGATATGTTCCAAATTCTCTTTTCTTATCATCATCAACGTGTTTATTTCTTTAGTTTTATTATTATTTTTTCACGCAGTTGTTTCATCTTTACTGGATCATTGGTGTGTAGATCCATTTTAATGAAAATCTTCAAAAATATTATCAAATTCATTGAAAAAAAAATTAACATCTTCACTTAGTTTGATGTTGTCAATTTGATAAATTCCAAAGCTAAAAGAAGCTACAGAATTTAGATCCAATGTAGATCTTGTTATTGTAACAAAAAAATAAAGTGATGAAAGTTTAATTTTTTAAAGTTTAAAATTTTTCAACAAAAGTTTAATAAACTAAATTAAAGAAAAAATAAAAAGGAAAACTACCATGTAACAATTGTTCAACTCTAAAAATAAGTTAATGAAGTTGAAATTGGGGGAATCAACAAATTTTCTAGATACCGTGGATGATTTTTTTTAGAATTGAGAAAAAAATTTGAATTTGTTGAGATGAAAATTATAATACCCCGTATTATTCTTAGCTCAGTTCAAATCCCAGTTGCATGCATAAGAGTCTTAAAACCTAAAAATTTTACTAAGTATTGGAAACTTAGTCATTTTTAAGGACCCTTAAGTCCGAGGATTTTTAAATTTGTATTTCAGACCCCGAGGTGTTGGTTTTTGAGTTAATTCATGTTCAGGGGGTGTAAAAAGCATGTTTCAGAGAAGTTTTAAATTTTTGGACGAAGATCGGGTCATGTTTGTATCACGATTCCACCAGCTCATCATGATTGGGCTGTGTCACAGTCGTAATGGCGATGGAGCCCTCATCACATTGTGGTGCCCCATTTAAACACATTCCAGTTATAAATTTAAATGTCTGAGGGGCAATTGTGTTTTTTCTCATCAATTCAAGTCGTCAAATTACGAGTTATAGCATCAATTAGGGCATTATTTTCCCATCTTCTTCAAACTTCCTCTCAAAGAAATCCTAGTCATCTCCAAAGAACAACAAATTTCGTTACTTTCTCTTCAAGAAAACTAATAATTCAAGTTTGCCAATTCAAGAGCATTCAAGAAAGAATTGAGATTAGTGTTTCTTTTTTAAGCTGAAGGTTTTAAGGTATGTGTGATGTTCATTTGTGGGCCTTTTTTACCCCTGGAGTTCAAGAATCCTTTTTTATTTTAAATTACGAGTTTCTACATGATTATGTTGAACTATCTTCATGAATCCTTTGTTATTTCAACTTCAAGTTAAGATAATGAATGTTTTCATGTGGAATGGATTATAGTATATTTTGAATGTTGTAGTTCCCATATAAATATCATATGAGTCAGTATAAATCCTCAAATTATGATTTTGTCATGTACTCATTCTATCTCCTCATGTTTAAAAAATCCATAACTTAAAGTCTTGATCTCCATCCATTTGATGAAATGCCTAAGTGATGGATTTTGAATAATGATTTCCCATTATGATTTTCAAAGCTTTTATATGTCCTTATTGTTATTTTCATTCAGTGTTGGCGGATTATGAACACCCGATACCTAATTATTTACATAAATTCAGTATCTTCAGAATGATTTCAGATAAACTATGAGCATTGACATTCAGTCAAGCTATTTATGATTAATTGTTTACTCAATTAAGCTTAGTTCAGTCCAGTAATCAGTGTTAGTTCAGTTGGGAGTATGATTTAGCACCGAGCAAACCTAGTTATAGGGTCTCACCCGTAACCTAGGACTGGGTCCTTAGAAGTAGTCCCTATGTTACCTGCTAGTTTAGGACTGATATTCTCTGAGATGTCACCCGCCAGTTTAGGACTGACATTCTCTTAGGGGTTACCTGCTAGTTTAGGACTAACTCCCTAGTCTTTCGGGACACTAGTTAAGTGGATCCATGCAGCCATGTGTTAGTATCCGTGGCACAGTACTGAAACTCTTCCAACTGTGGTTACAGTTTGGACCATGATTAACTCAGATTGGGCATGTCAGTTACACGATACCTCCTACAGTCTCAGTTTAGTATTCAATATAGAATTTAGTTTAGGTTTGCTTGACCATAGCATACAGACTTTCAGTTATCCAGTTATCAAATTTCAGTTATTCAGTTTATAGATTATTTCAAAAACATTATATTTTTGGTCTTGCATTTTCAATATTTCAATTTTCATGTATGCATACTCAGTTATCTCATGCTATTCAATCGGTCATTACTTTCTTCACAGTTAACCCATGCATTTCAGTCTAACCTTATTTCATATACAAATACATTCCAAGTACTAACTGCATACTTTTCTTCACGCAGTGATGTCTTATATCATAGGTTCGGACGCTCAGTTTCTCGACCGTACTTAGACTGTCCAGCGCTTCAGCAATAACAGCAGTAGTGAGTCCTCATCTATTGAGAACCTGACATGTTTATTCAGTATTTTTGCATTTCTTTTCAGTTAGTCAGCTGGAGTTAGTTGGGTCTTGTCCCATCAGTTCCTTAGTAAGTTTAGAGGCTTTCAGATATTCAGACAATCAGATAAATAGTTAGTCAGTTATCATTCTTATTAGTTGTGTTCAGTATTTTTATCAGACGTTATAGACTTGTGAATTTATCGTATTCTCAGTATTTAAACCTTATGGCATTATCATTTGTTTTCTGCACATGTCTTTTATTATCAATTTACTTAGTGCTCACAGCAGGTACCAGTTCATGGGTTAGCTTGTAGTTATTTGTTCCCGTAAGCATCATTGTAGTGACTAGGGAGTAGCCTCGGGTCGTGACAAAAATTCAAGATTACGACGGGGGAAACTTGACAATTCAAAAATTGAAGGCTAAACAAAGGTATAGAATTTGAATCCATTGTAAACTTGATATTGTAATAAAAAATTAATGTGCTAAAGGTTTGAATTTACTTTTGATAAAAGTTATTGAATGTGATAAGAAGTGAAGATTAAGGGAGTGGCGCGGGGAGGGGGGAGGGATACCTTAATTCAAAAATCTATGAAGTAGAATAAGAAAAAATTGTGAATGAAATCGCACCAAGAATTTTGCCATTGATGGGGAAGAAGACGAACTTTGATCTGTTGGTAAATTTAAAAGCGGATAAAAAGCATTTATTAGGATGTATCTCAACTTTTAATCAAAATTGATAAAAGTCGGGATATTTGTAATTTTTTCAAATTGAAGGGACTTTTAGTAATTTGAGTAACTAAAGTTGTGCTTTTATGAAATTTTTCCTAAAAATTAAGCCTAAATTAAATCCATATTTGTTTGAATTTATATAATTAATCTAATTATCAACCCACAAGATTTATTTCAACTAATATATTTAAAATTTATGTAATCACAGTTATATTTCAATTATATAAATCACAAATGTAACACTATGAAAATTCAAGTTAAGCTTAAAACCATGCTTCAAGTACATGTAAAATTAAAATTCATGTATTGATAAAATTGGAAGCGGTTTAAACATATATTAAGGCTGCAAGTACTTCATAGGTCATAGACAAGTAAAACCTTCCTTATTAGTTGATTTCTCATGAAGTATCTTGCTACACTCAACTTCAAATGAGCATAAATCCTTTATTTCAAAACTCGCCAAATGATAGATATTTAAATTATGTTTCCAACGCATCGAGTTTTGTCTTAATTCAATATAGTTGTAAAAGGTTATGACCGTTTTATAGAAGCCCTATCAAAGCTTTCAGTGATGACGATTTAGACACTACGACTCCTTGGGAGACACTACGATTCATTGTCATACAAATTTTTAAAATGGTTGTTTGGTCTTTTCCCTCTCTTTTAACTCCAAAACTATATCGTTTTGCCTATTACAAAAGGTATAATTCTATTTAATCACCCCGCACCTCTCTTTATTTTACCCAAACTCATTTTATGGCAGAAAATCCAAGTTTTTCAACTCTCAAGCTAGCCTAAGAGTAGGGTGTTTCTCAAAGCCATATTTCCAATGCTCCAGTTCAAGATTCCATCAGTCTAGGTATGTGGGTATTAAATAAAGGATTCTTTTTACCCTTATTCCTGAAACATAATTTTAAAATATGAATTTCAGTTATGATTTCTATGAACGCATACTCTAAGGTTAACACCTAATTATTTCAAATTATTGAAAATTCGATTCTACTATGTTATTTTATTATTATAGTTTTCATTCAAAGTTATTATGCATGATTTTCATGATTTTAACTCTGTTATTTTAGTATGTGATGGATTATGCATGTTTTATAGGTTTCAACCTCTTTCAGAATGAATTATGCATGACTTAGTGGATTTCAGTCTATATTAGTTGACATACCATGTTTTTCCATAAAATTTTGTATCTTTACATTTTTAGAATTATGAACCCTCATTATGTTGATTAATTCATGATTTTGGACTTTGATTATGAAATTTCTTCTTTTCCTTCCATGCATTAAATTATCATTTTTAGTAGCATATTCTTCAAATATGACGAGTTATGAACACCTGATGACCTAGGATATCATGCATTATCAGTCAAACACTCAGTCCATCAGTTTTCATGATTTAGAATGCTTTTAGAAAAGAACTTATTTTTCGATCTCAAGATTTCAGTATTATTGAGCTATTCTGTATATCAGTTTATATTTTTTGGAGAGTAATACTTAGTACCAAGCGAACGTAGGGGTGAAGGCTTACCCATCAGTTAGGCTGAGATATTTAGTAGAAGTATCTAAGACCCAAAACTATGGAACCACCGTAGGTTCTAAAGAGTCACAGGCTTGACAACTTAGTCCCTTTTGGGCGTTAGTTTAGTTGTACCACGTCAGATCAGCCTTTACACTCTGACAAGGTATATTGGACACTTTTTGATTAAGATTATACATCTAACTCCATGTTTATCTCACATAGTTATATATCGATTTATAGTATCTCCCACACTTCAAACTCATTTATTTCATGATTTTGTAATCAGATTCTTCAGCCAAGTATTGACCAGTTACAAGTTTTTTTAATTGGTCATTACATTAGTTCACATCCCATAGTTTTAGATCCAGTATTTATACATAACTCTTAGTTTAGTTTTACTTGCTTTTATGTTATAACTTTTCAGACTATCACTACACACCAGTATATATGTATTTTATATACGGTCATTGTACTACACTTCAGCTCCATGCATTCAATTTGCACTCAAGTTCATCTCTTTATTTTCAATTATCATTCAATATAGTTTTATGACATATTCAACATTAACTTAGATTAAATTAATAGTTATGCTTCTACCACTTTTTTGTTTACAAAAAAATTTTTTTTCATGATTTGGAAATTTCACTACACCTCACTACTTTTATGTACATACATATTTTAAAAGCATATTTCAGCAAACAGATTGCATCCTTAGTTTCAAAATATGTTTTAAGTGTTTTCATGACTAGTGCATATCTCACATATTCAATATATTTCTAAGTACTGATCGCACACCTCTTTTGCCTATAGTTTTCATGTGATGCAGATTAGGTACTTACTTTAAGAATTATAGTCAGATAGATCATAGCGTCCAACTGGCAGGTGATGAGTGCCCTTACTTCGAGCACTCAAGTCGATTGCAGTTCCAGTATTGCATTATATTATTCGTATGTATTTATTAGAGATAGTTGGGTACATGTCCTGGCTACGTATAGTCAGTATTAGTAGAGGCTTCGTGGATAGTCAGTTAAAGTTATTGTATCTAGTTTTAGTTTCTCTTTCCTTTAAATTTCAGTGTTATAAACTTTTAACAATAATGTATTGAAATAACTTATTTCATGATTATGCTTCTGCTCATTCATTTTACCCTTATACATGCTTATATTTAGTTGCCCATGCATTATGTCAGTACCATAGATTAGTTTAGGATCACTTGTGATTCAAAGCACCATGTTATGATGAGGGTATAGTCTGGGACTGTCATAATAAAATTTCAGTAATGTCATGTATGGAGAAATTTAAGTTACAAATTATGAACAGTTATAAACATGTAAACTAATAGACCTAAAAAAATTACAATCACAGAACAAGAAATCAACAAAAGTCATTATAGATATTTAGAAGCCAGCGAAGGAAAGAGACTATACATTATATTGAATTATCCTTTGTTTCACTTTGATCGAAGGCAACTATTTACTAGAATTTCCCAATCCCCTCCTTTCATATCCTTCAAATCTTGTTTTGGTCTGTGCTACGCATGAGAAATCGCATCTCTTTGAATATGTATGTTTATATATATATGAAGGTAAGAACTGCAGAAAGTACAAATGAAAATATTCAATATAAACTACATTGTAAATTTTTTTAGCTTGGTTATCCATATATATGAATTCCCATCTATGTGAAGCACTATTCTCCACATATAGCATGAGAAAAGTTTGAACATCTTTTGTGAAGCTAAAGTATATCACAATATTGTTGCTATGCTCATTTTGTCGAGTTGGAATAGTACACATTGTTTCACCATTTTTTATCACGACAACACTTTAAAACTCCTCTTCAATCGTTCACTATCGGAAGACATGCATCCCACTTGTATGACAGAAACTGGAACAACGTTTCTAAAATTAGGTTCTTTTTTAAAAAAGCAATGATGATGCCAATAGAATCCTACTCACTCTAAAACCATAGATAAAAAATATTTCATGAATAGATCTTATCTAAGTACAAAATGCTCTATGTAATGTAATTTTACTGTTGAAGAAACATCCAGTCAAGCTGAAAACAAATTTTAAGTACCATGGATTGTAAAAAACTCAATAATTAATTTAGATCTTCCAACAAATTATTAATAACATAAACCAATCACTCCTACCCTCTTGCGCGCAAAGATTTTGAAGATATAATACACAAAAGGAAAATAATCCTAAAGATATAATTGATTCACATTGATCTCATCGGAAAAGGGGAAAAATACGTGTTTAGCTACAACCCTTTGGTCTTTTGAGGTCTGTTCCTCCAAATATGGTAATGTTGCAGGTGTTTGCATGGATAAAGTGTCTCTACAAAATATACATAGACACTTAAAAATGTGTACTCCGATAGATACTTCTACCTAATAGTAATAGCTAGCATGTTTGAATCTAAGGAATTGTATTTAAAGTTGATATTTAGTTCAATATAATCAATAGCATCTAATTAATAGGTGGAATTATAACCAGCAATTGATTCATAAATACAAGCTAAAGTATGATCTTAAAACCTATAGTTAGCTCATTTTAGATGTAATGGTAATAGCTCCAACATATATAGTTAAAAAAGATGAACTACAAGCTTGTCTGAAGCACAATTAACGCCATCTCTATAATGATAAATGCAAGGATCCTTCTACTGTAATAATTAATTGATATTACATCATTTATGATGTCAGAAAGCATAATGTCAAATCATGTGTGTTTGGTCACATTCTAAATTGGATTAAATCAAAAAGTAGAAAGTGATATCGCTATTGTGGATAAAAAAGATAGACTAAAGCAATCTATCTTAAATGTTGCATTATTAAGAAAATCTAAAGCAAACCACTATCTATAACAATAAGTCTCACAACCATAGAAAGGTTAGCTAATAATATAATTTAGACGTGTTCAAGAATAAATTGGTGGATTGAAATCTCTGTCCTGAAATCAACTAATTTTTTCTTCTAAACTATATAAACAAATTCAAGAAAGATTTTCAAAGAGCTCAAAGCTAATTTTTTTTTAGTAACTAACCTAGTATATCATATGAGAATGAAATCCAATGCATAAGATCAATTATCCTTCACAAGTTCTGATTAATCCTCTGCCTATTCTATTTCAAGGCAGACAATATTGTATTTGTTAGTTGAGAGGGTGCAATAATTTGATAACATAATAAGGTTAACTCTGTTTTAGAATACAACGCATAGCTCTATTTCATGACATATTATGATTGAAAAGTTGAACTTAATTATTATAGCAGTTGCAGGTATTGTTTTTGTATCAATGCGCCATGCATGCTCTTGTGTTATGATCTTAAAAGTTAATTAGAAAGAAGTGGAGAAGTACATAGAAAATAAAGAAAGAGTGCCAATAAAATTATTGAGTGTGGAGGCGTAGATTCATTCAAAAATTAATAACCTTGGACGGTTCAGATCAAGCGTAATAGCCTAATGGACATAACTCCAAATAGAGAACAAACTACAAGCATAATGGATTTCTGATATCTTTTTTCCTCACTTCTTTCTCTGCCTTCATTTCTTCCTCGTTATTCTATTCTCTCCTCTGTTCTTATCTCAATCCTCTTCTATATGCAGTTTGTCATGTCTTTGCTTGATAGTGTAGTTATTGAATTTCAATTTTGTTATATCTAATTATGTAATTTCTTTTTTTGAAATTTATAAGTCAAAAATTGTCCCAAAATTCTCTTTATATTATGTTTAGTTACTAAATTGAGTTGAGGTCATAACATCATGTTAGTGTGTAAAAGTTAGATCCATTGAATACTTTTCAGAGCTAAACGTATTTCAATAAGTTCAACCCTATCAATCTTAAAAATGCCTTAGTTGGGAGGAAAAGGAACTGGTGGCATAAAAATTCGTAACTTCGACAAAGTTAAGCAAATAAAATGCTTGTTTCCAAGAAAGAGAACATCTTTATTGAAAAATTCAATTATTATAATCATCAAGTAAACTCAATCATTGTTTTGATGAACAGATCTAAGTCAAATACTATTTAGCCTGAATATTTCAGATATCATACCCCAACAGAAACAAACCACTCTAAAGATTAGATATGATTTTTAAAATAAAACCACATAAATGTGGTGTATAAATTGCAAACTTCTTAGCCCATGCACGTAGTAAAAAAAACTCTCTCTATAAGTAAAATGTGGTTGTAGACTTTGAAATTTTATTAATCTGAGATAGTTAAATTGCACGGTTTATTGAATTTAAAATTATTCAATTGCACGATTTATTTTTTCATCAGTTGGTATTTATTTTTTCTATTTAATTAGCTAAGTTGGTCTCAATTTACCCTTAGAAATTAAACTTATGCTTAGCAGGGCATAAGTTCTTTAAGGGCGTGGGGCATAACTTTTAGATTACTAAGATACTTAAATATAGATTATGCCATGCGAAAAAATTATTTCCCTTGAGGAGAAAAAACTGAAGATGATTACCAAGTAGGGGAAAAAGTGCAAATGAATTGTTTAAAATAGGACTCTATAAGATGAGTTCAATCAACCTTTAAACTGATAGAAAGACTAAAAAACCTTAATATTGCTGCATGCAAAACCCTTTATGCTAACACACTTTCCGATCATTATGGCTACTACTTTTGGTGGGATTATCCCACCAGAGGATTCCGCTAAGCAGATTACTAAAAATAAAATTATCGTAATAGTTCAAAAATATGATAATCTACTAAAAGTGAGCTAAACCATACATGCATGATAATATTAGGGTAGCTCCTAAACCCGTTGTTATGTTGCATAGAGAGCCCTCAATTACATGGAAGTCTTCAGAAGTGAAAATCTTGATTATGTAGGAGAATTTACAATATGCAATTATTGGTAAGTTTTCTTATGGGAAATCAAATGTTAATGAACTTAGAAAAATAATTCCAAAGCAATGTAGGATTAAAGGAGATTGCACAATAGGTGTGTTAGATATAAGGAATATTTTGATTAGTTTGAATTAACTGGAGGACTACATACAATTGTTATCAACGACTGCTTTCTATAGTAAATCAAGATATAGGTATTGGCAAATGAGGACTCTTAAATAGGATCCATGGTTCGACCCTAATATTAAAATCATGGTAGGTGTGGCATGGATCTCATTACCAGATCTACCATCAAACTTTTTTGCTAAGGAAACCATATTCTGCATTGCATCTACAGTGGGCAAGCCTTTGGTGGTAGATATGTCCACAAGAAATCATACTAGGCCAAGTTGTGCAAGACTAAAGATAGAGGTGGATTTAATTGCTAAACTTCAACACAAAATTTAAATTAATGAAGAAGATAATGTCACTAGAAAAATTAAGTTCCAATGGATACAAATTCAATATGATTACAATCCTAACTACTGCAAAGAATGCTGCTTACAAAGGCATGATGAAGAATTATGTTGGACTATTCACCCTGATTTATTTAACCAGATGCAAGAGCAAAAAGAAAGAAATGAAAATATTAAGGAAGATGCCAAGGAATAAGAAAATACAAAAATGAATGTATATGATGTGGATAACAAAAATCAATGAAAGCCAAGGAAAAATAGGTATAGAAAAGACCAATATGGTCATATTGTGGGGGAAATAAAGGACAAGGATACTCTAATAGAAACATCAAATGTATTTGATGTATTGGAATAACACGAAAAATTAGAGGAGAAATTAGCATCCAACAGTATAGAGGAGAAGGAGAGCACTAAGGACTGGGTAAATAGGAGCTTTTGAAACTCAGACACTATATAAGTAGAATAAATACAAATCAACAAAGATGGTTGTGAAGATCAACAACAAGTAAAAGCAGGAAGCAAGGAAAAGATGCAGTTGACAGTAAATAATGCGCCACAAAACACAGAAATAAGTAATGAACTGATGCAACAATGTTTAAAAGAGGAAGCAAAGAACCAGAATAAATCCAGAGAGCTAATAGTGATGCAGAATAAGTCCGATCAGGAACAAATACTAGAGGATATACTACCTCTTGTAATAGTAATAGGGAATATGATGGATATTGCTAATAGTAAGAAGGTGGATATGGATAATAAGGATTTCATAGATAATGTAGATAAGGTAGTAGTGGGAGAAGATTTATCTCTCAATCAGATCAAGTCCTTCAAGACAAAGCATAGAAAGTATGGCAAAAGAATTAAACATATAAATGCCGGTGCAATGAAAACAATGGAGGAACCATGGATTGTAGGTTGAGATTTTAATATTATAAGGCATGAAGAAGAGAAATTGGGAGGACTACCTGTTACATTGATGAAACAGAAGATTTTAATTATTGTATTGGCAATTGTAACTTAAAAGAGATTGCTTTCAAGGAAAGCAAGTTTATTTGGTGGAATGGAAGAATGGATGGAGATTGTATTTTCAAAAGACTGGATAAAGTCCTTTGCAACAATAAGTTACAAGAGGTACTCCCTATGATGGAGGTGGATAATTTACCAAGAAGTTGTTCAGATCATGCACCAATGTTGCTTTACTGCAATACTAATCAAAACCATTTGATCAAACCATTTAGATTTCTTAATTTTTAGCTTAAAGAAGAATCTTGCTTAGAGGTTATAAATCAAAATTGGAAGGTAGAAGTTAAGGGAAATTCATTCCTTATCTTTCATCAAAAGTTGAAGAGAATCAAGGCTGTATTGACTCAATAGAGTAAGCAAACTTTTTGGAATATTTTTTAAGAGATAGCTACACTTGAAGAGGTGATCAAGATAAAAGAGAGATAGTTTGAGAAGGATCCTTCTAGGGCAAATAGATCAGTATTATTCGAGGCACAGGCTAAATTAACAATGTAGTTAAAAAGAGAGGAAGACTATTAGAAATATAAAATTGGTTTTGAGTGGTTTAAGGATGGAGAAAAAAAACACAAGATTATTTCATGATATTGTGAAGGAAAGAAGGGCTAGACTAAATATTACAAGAATTTAGAATGATGAAGGTAATTTGTTGTAGAATCAAGATCATATTACTGAAGCTACAGAGTTATTCTATCAAAATCAATTCCAGAAACAAGGGGATACTGGGATTTCTCAATATTAGATGCCCTACCAACTGTTATCAAAGATGATTAAAATGCATGATCGAAGAAGATTCCAACATTGGATAAAGTAAAGGTAGTAGTCATGGGTTTGAATAGCAATGGTGCTAGAGGGCCAAATGGTATGACTAGTGCTTTCTTTCATGATGCTTTGGATATAATAGCTAAAGATCTTCACCAGATGGTAACTGCTTTTTTCTATAGATATGATCTCTCAAGGTTTATCACTCATACAAATTTGGTACTTCTACCAAAAAAAATTAGTGGATAATTATTTTTTAGACTTGATACCAATATCACTTAGTAACTTTGTAAATAAAATTGTTTCAAGGATTGTTCATGAAAGATTTAAGTGTATTTTGCCTGATATTGTATCTGAGAAGCAAGATGGATTTGTGTATGGAAGAAGTATAGCTGAGAACATATTGGTAGTGCCGGAAATAGTGTTTGAAATCATAAAGAGGGAGAAATCAGCAAACATGGTCATGAAATTGAACATGATGAAAGCCTATGATAGACTAGAGAGGCTCTTTCTAATAAAAGTGCCGAGGAAGATTGGGTTTGTGAAGAAATCATAAACATGGTATTCAGATTATTGTCAAATAACTAGTACTCCTTATAGCTAAATGGACAACCTAGAGGTTTTTTCAAAACTTCTAAGGGTATTAAGCAAGGGGACCCCCTTTCACCTACTTTATTCATTATTGTAGCAGAGGTACTTTCTAGAGGATTAAAGGAATTGGTGTTAAGGAAAGAGTTCAGGTTATTTTGCATGCCTAGAGGAAGTCCTAAACTCAATCATCTTGTATTTGCAGATGATATAATCATTCTATGTAAATATAAGTTGGGTACATTACAACTATTGACAAATACATTGGAAAAATAGGAGGTGGTGTCTGGACAGAGAACTAACAAGGAGAAGAGTGCATTGTATTTCCTTGATAAGGTGTCTAACAAAGCAGCAGTTATGGCAGAAGTGGCTACTAGAATTCTTAGGAAGGAATTTCTATTCAATTATCTTGGATTCCCAGTATTCTATAAGAGAAAGAAGAAGATGTACTATCAACAAATAATGAATAGGATCTGTAGAAAACTACAAGCATGGAAGGGTAAGCTTTTATCCTTTGGAGGGAGAGCTTTTCTAATTAGGCATGTGCTTAAAATTATTCTCATTCATTGCTTATAAATCATGAATTCTCATCAAAATGTGTTAATTACTATTCAATAATGCTTTGCTAAGTTTTTCTAGAGTAGTAACATAGAAGGGAAAGGTAGGCGTTAGGTGGCTTGGTCTAAGTTATGTGTGCTAGAAAAGGAAAGAGGACTAGGTTTTAGGAGGTTACAAGATGTATCAACAACTCGGTGGAATTTTAGAACCAAGAGCTCTATATGCAGTGAATCCATGTTAAACAAGTACTACAAGAAGTTACATCCTAATGAAATTATGAGGAAATTAGGAAGAGGACCCCAAGTCTAGAAAAATATGCTACTAGTAAGGGACCTCATTGATCATCTGATAATATAGAGGATAAGGGGAGGAAAAGCATATATTTTGTATTGATAATTGGATTGGAATAAGAGATTTTTACTCTATTATGGAGAAAAGTAGAGAATGGGATGATAGACAGCAAAAAATCAAAGATTTGATAAATGAGGGGCAGTGGAATGTAGAAATGCTGAAGGAATTGTTTATAGAATAAATTGTGGATCATATAAGGCAGAAAGTGAGTATTCCACAGCAAACAGTACATAGGGACAAAATAGTATGTTAAGTGGATGCAAAAGAGAAATTTAGTGTCAAATCAACATGACATATATCAGACAAACAGAGGATCCTAATGATTTCTACAAGAAGCTGTGGATAAAGGATTTACCATTCAATATAATTTTCTTTATGTGGAGAATATGGAAAGGGAAGATTGAAGTGGATACTACCATCAAAAGGTGGGAGTTGAAGGTCTCTCTAAGGGTTGGTGCTACAAAATCCAACACAAGAGACAGTGTCTCATGTGTTGCTGAGATCAGATTATGCTAATAGGACTTGGTTCTACTTTTCTTCTTTTGTAGGTATAAATATTCAAGGATTGAGCCTGAGGAATACCATATATGTATGGTGGAATATAGATGTGAAGTCAAGGGAGAGAGCATATTTTAAAGCAATTCCAAGGATTATAATGTGGGAGCATTGGAGAAGAAGAAATGCACTGAAGCATGAAGGGAAGGGAGTGTGAGTACATAAGCTGATTATGAATGTTACCAGAAATTTGAGGATACTTCTTAAGGTTAGAAAACCTACACTTGAGTTCTTAGTGAAATGGCCAGTCATTATGCAGCAACTTAGTCAATTAAAGCCTAGAATTAAGGTAATACCAGTGCTACGGGAGTATCCATAAGAAGGTTGGGTCAAGTACAATACAGATGGAGTTTCTAAAGGTAACCTAGGCAGAAGTTCATGGGCATACTGTCTAAGGGATAAGAATGGGGATCTATTACATGAGGGTTCAGCAATTGAGGATACAACAAGTATGGAAGAAGAGACATTAGCTATATTGCATGCATCTAGACACTGTCATTCATCTGAACATGACAAAATGATCATTCAGACTGACTCTCTGCTAATGTAGAAGATTTTATGCAAGTAATAGGAGATACCATGGAAAGTAGATGACATAACAGTGCAAATATGGAGCATACTTTCAAACAAGAAAGTGCAGATAGTTCATACATATAGAGAAGGCAATCAACTAGAAGATTTTTTAGCTAACATGGCATTAAAACTAAATACATTCACAAATACAACATTCCACCAACTTCCAAGAACAAGCAGGAGGATCATTAACAGTGACAAGTAACGATCTTCTTACCTGAGGCTAGCAATATCAAACAAGTAAACAAACTGGACAGGCTATGCTAAGTTTATCCATATATATCATCATTACATCAGCAGATCAGGCCAACAAAAAAGGGATTTACTACTTAGCCTAATTAACCAGCCAATAAAAAGGACACTCAGTAGATCAGGGGGTCTTTGGTCAGATCTTCATTACAAGTATCTTAGATTTTTACACCATCTAGTTACAGGCGGGTTTGAGCTTCTCATATTAATCTCCCTCCCTTTTATAACTGGTCAAGAAGTGCTATGTTGTTTTCAAGTTACATCAACAGAGTAGAGAAGAACAAAGAGAGTAGTTTACCAAGATTGTATGTCAAACCTCAGCAGACTAGACCCTACTTCTTAGCACCAAAAGAATTTCACCAACCCTTACTCTAGAGAACTCAGTTGTAAATGAAGAGAAATTCATGTTAAGCAAGACTAAAAGGGAAGAAGTTATTTAAAAAAAAGGAATCGATTTACTCTTGCAGCTGGATTCAGATCAACATGAGCTCGACCATGGCACCGTGTTAATGATCCACAGACGAAGAAGCACAAATTGAAGATTAAAGAAGAAAGCCATAGTAGAAGATGCTGCAAGTGGAGGAGTAGTGAGCTGATCTTAGCTCAAATAGGAAACCATACTTTACTTATATGCGGTTTACTTTAGATCGGGTCAAGATTTGGGCCGGTCGGGTGTTGTTTTATTTTTTGGTTTGTAATTTGGTTGGGTTGGTCCATTCATACATTTTGTTTTTGATTATTAATAAAAACTCAAATTAAACCAAAAAAACACCTTTAAACTCTAAGGTCAGTTAGAGTTTCTTGCAATCTACTTTACCATAAAATCTAGCTCACACCATTAAAAATGGAATATATTTACTTTAAAGAGGCAACTCAAATATCTCATACGCTCTTGGGTATTCAGAAAGAGATCAAAGCGCTACTGGAAAGTCCGCATCATATTTTCTTGAAGAGGCATCTTGAAATATCAAAGTGTTATTTGGCGTTCTTGATCAATGAAAATCAAATACATCACAAGGAAAGTACACATAATCCAACAATCAAGAAAAATACTACTAACAATCCCTGAATCATGAAAAATATATAGGCAAGAAGAATAAAAAGACAAACAAATTGTACTCACAAATATTCATCAATAAAATCTTTGTTTCATCATATTTTAATCATTATTGCAATTTCCTTCACTCTAAATTTATTGCAAACAAATTAGCACGCTTAGTGGGATAAAATCTTTTATTTTTCTCTTCTCTTCAAAATATGAAGTCACAAAATCGCATAGGTAGAAGCTCCATTTTTATAGGTATTTCAGTTCTCATCTTTGAATTTTGACAAATCTACCTTGAAGTAGAGGGTACATGTTGATATCAAAATTTTCTTGTATTTAAAGTATGATTCTATGAGACAATTCAAATTCTTGTTCTATTTCTAAGGTCCGTTAGGATTTCTTGGACGCTACTTTACTTAAGCCCTAGCTCACACCCATAAAAAGTGATAAATATTTCCTTAAAGGGGAAGAAAAAATCTTTTGTAAACTCTTTCGTGTTCAAATAAATCAAGACGTCAAATATTGTTTTTCTCAAATCTGGAATGATCAAGAGAAATCTTATTCAAGATCAATTTGAAATATCAAAGTGATGCACGAGATTATTGATGATCAAGTACATCACAAGGAGGTATGAATCATATAACCACATGAGATATGCTACTAATGATCATTGAATCACGAAGAATATTTAAGATAAAAGTATCAATAGATAACTAGAGTTATACTAATAAATATTTATTAATAAAATTTCTATTCATCATATTTTATTTATCATTACAGTCAACTTCATGACATTAAAATTTGTTATAGATAATAATA
The DNA here is from genome assembly GCF_002878395.1 of Capsicum annuum. Classification (NCBI taxonomy): domain Eukaryota; kingdom Viridiplantae; phylum Streptophyta; class Magnoliopsida; order Solanales; family Solanaceae; genus Capsicum; species Capsicum annuum. Next base: position 151,739,382 of record NC_061115.1, on the reverse strand, counting down.
TCATTTATGATTCATTAATATATACACATACTAGAAAACATTTACACATAATATAGGGAGTTTATCACAAGACAGGTGACATCCACGTAGGTAAATGCCGTGGCGTTTATGTAATAACCTGACTAGTTATTTGTGATTCCAATTGAGTTTTGAGTGTGTATATAAGTTTGTAGAATCATTTCAGACTTATTACTGGGTAGGAATTGAGGGGTTCGGCACAATTTGAAACTAATTTAGTTGAAATATCCAAAATTTAGAGTATGAAATTTCAATCTAATCTATTTAGGTAATGATTTTAGTACATTGTTTGTTACTATACTCAATTTTGATAGAACTCCAGCCATATTTTGATGAGAGTTAGTAAGGGAATTAGGGAACCTAAGTTCTTAAAGCGGTAATTTATATGACTAAGTAATTAGACTTCAAATCAGAATTTAAGAATAGAGAGGAACTCGTTATCTTATGGGTGCTTGAATTTTACAATTTATTTTGTGTTTGGTTAGTTGATCCTCAAGTTTACTTTTGTTGAGTTTGAGTAGGCTTGATAACGATTCTGGTCGAAAACTAGAATCAAAATGTGAAAAATTGAAATAAAGAAAAGGATATATTGAGTTATTGAGATTCAATTGAATTAAGAGTAACAAAGGGCTTGATAATTTCATCTCACGATTGAACCCAATCAAACAAGCTAACACCAACCTAATCAAAGTTGAGACAACCAAATTTGTATTCACAAAAAGGGAGACTCGATGATTGATTAAGCTAACGAAGTCACGAGCAGTATCGAGAATCCACCCTATTCACCCAACTACAATTACCAACAATCAACTACACTAATAATTGGTTTCACCTTAAAACTACAAGTTTAAAAGCTCTCAAATTTTCAATTCATCATCCATTCATCATAAACCAAACAAGAAAATAACTAAGGAAATTATTTATAACTATTGCCTTAATAAGCTATTACAAAATAGCCCAAAATTATATTTAAAATAACCCGAAGGGACTTTCTTGATTGCTTTAATGGCATCTTGTTCACCAATGATGTAACGACCCAAATTAGGTCCTGGCCGTGGCGGGTACCTCAAGTTCGACGTGGACAGGATATCACCCCTAAACCTAACCAAACCAAGCACAACATGCCCTAATGTCCGATGAATTCTGAACTTATAACAAGATAGCATACAACAAACATAAGAAAATTCAAAACATGCCGATAACCGACGACCGACCAAACAACCGACAAACATCACCCAATATTCACAGTAATCCTAAAAAAGACTTCTAAAAAAAAACTAAGACCAGTCTTGGTTGGGACATATCCTCGACTCTGACAGATGACAAAGAGAATGAAAATTATAATGTTAAATATGGTGATAGTATCTATCAACTCAAATCTAAGAATAAAAGCTGGTGAAATGCCTAAGCCTTTTGGGGTATGGAAGTTTATCACTTCACCACAATGCAACAAAACAAGCCGACCAACCTAACTTGGTGAAAGAAAAATAGAAGTAGCTCCGGTGCCTGCATCGTGTGGGGATACATCATCCAGAGACGTTTAGTAGGCTGAACACTAGCACGTGACTCAGGGATAAGGATAACATAATGTCACGATCCACAATTAGAAATCAATCAAATTGCAAAATCAAATACATATACATACATATACATATATATATATATATAAACATGGGCAAAATCAACCATCATAACATACAAAGATACCCATGGCTCTATGGTCCTAGATCTTCCCCAGATGGTAGGCCCCATTGTGTGTGGATACATGAACAAGAGGGTATACATATGCACTATGGGATTCTCGAACCTCCCTGCATATCAAAGTGACACGAGAACCAAAATAATATATGGGGGACTCGAACCTCCCAATCATATAGTAATAATTATAAGGGGGACTTGAATCTCTCGATCATATAGAACCCCACATCAGCAACTGCAGCTTTGAGTGTTGGTCCCTCAGGACCACCCCTTTCATGACTCAACTACAAAGCCATTATTAAAGACTAATTAAGACAAGTATCACATATTCCCATTCATTGAACCATATTACACATTAATGCATACATTGTTGGTATCGTCATACAAACTACACTTCCAAGGTAATATCAACATGCCAACCAAATTACCATCACTTGGGGGAATCCACAACCCCCTTGGTTCAATTATACAAATTCCCATATTTCTCATAATTAAAAACTAATTTCACCATATGGGGTTTGGGTCATAACTATTTCAAAAGTTATAAGTTTGGGAAAACTCAGAATTCCTTAGATCATTCACCATACCTATGCATGCACAAGTTCAAAACCATTATTTAAGCATGAATAATCATACGTAAAATATGGGAAAATATTGTTCAACAACAAACATTAAAAACCCTCAACCTTTGCTCTCAAACCAACATAAATATCTCATGAGCATTACTTTAAAACATATGCTTTTAAAAAATTAACAATGAGCGAAGTGTAACATGCCTGAAATACTCAAGATTATGGAGGGAATACAACCCTTAAAGCTTTACATGACCCACTTCTTAAAAACCCTAAGTATGGCTGTTTGAGAGAATTTAAAAGAGATTTTGAGTGTTTTAGTGAGTTAACAATGCTTATGGGTTCCACAATAGGGTTTTAAGATCATGGGTTACAATTGGAGTAGGGGAAAATGTCCAAAGTGCCCTTAATCAAAAGATTAAAAATTATCTCAAGTGACTACGGGTCACTATACAACTCTTATAGACACATTATGACTCATCAAAAGGATTCATAGTCAAGTTTGAACCACGAGGTCCCTATAATGGTCTAGTATGATTCATACCACCAACTCATAAAAACACATGACGAATCATAACCTCTTCACAAACTCAAGACAGTAATAATTTGAGATGACATACTGGACACATTATGATTTGGATATAACGAATCACCATGAGTCTTTTCGACTCGTGGCCTCAAGTCATAATGAAGATAGTGTCTTGGGTCAAACTGTTTAGACACCTTATGACTTGGTCATTATGACCCATAAGAAGTCTTGACGACTAGTTGAGAACCATTCGTACTCAGAACAGAATACTAAGCCATTTGTTCTGATTAAGTCACGACTGATTCCCTATGACCCATCATAACTCCTTACGACTCATCTGGGGAGTCATAGTCAGGACAGTGAGGATAAAATTTCAGAAATAATTCAAGGACAAAAATCTAGGGCATTATATACTCCGGCTTAGGATCATTCATCCTTGAAAGATGGGAGAGGCATTTATTAGCACAGTTTGACTCTACATACCACTACTCTTACCTTTAACAAGGAAAGAAAACAAAGATTCTAAGGAATAAACATACCTCAAGCACAATTATCCAGAATAGGGAACAAGAATGGATACTTGGACTTCATATCCTCCTCGGCTTCCTAGGTAGCTTTCTTATCCTTTTGGTTCCTCCAAAGAACCTTTATCGAAGCCATGTCCTTAGTCCGAAACCGACAGAATTGCTGATCCAAAATCTCAACTGAACCTTCTTGTAGGACAAGGAATCCGAAATACCATCTTATCTAAGGAAACAGTCGTCGAAGGATCATCCATGCGCTTTCTCAACTTCAGAACATAAAACACTAGATGAATGGATCTCAAACTAAGAGGCAACTCCAATTCAAATTGAACATTACCATGCCTCTTACAAACCAAGTATGGACCGACATAACGAGGACTGAGCTTTCCCTTCTTACCAAACTGCATCACTTTATTCATAGTGGACACCTTCATAAATACCCAATCACCAAAACTAAACTCCAACTTCCTTAGCTTCACATCTCCATAGGACTTTTGGAGTCTTTGGGCAGCCTTAAGTCTATCTGAAACTACCTTCATCTTCTACATTGCTTGGTAAACTAAATCTGGGATAAATAATTTATTCTCGAAAACCTTAAACCACCCAATCGGAGAATTACACCTCCTACCAAATAAGGTCTCGAATGGAACCATACCAATCCTAAAGTGATAACTATTGTTTTAGGCAAATTCTATAGGAGGCAAATGGTCAACCCAAATTCCATTTAAATAAAAAACACAAGCCTACAACATATCTTTTAAGACCTAAATTATCCTTTTTTCTTATCAGTCCGTTTGCTGGTAGAAAGTGGTACTAAGGGTCATCTTAATCCCCAAGCCTCATTGGAGCGACATCCAAAAGTGAGATGAAAACTGGGTACCCCAATCAAATATGATGGATACTGGAGTACCATGAAACTTCACGATCTCCTCAATGAACAACTTGGCATAATCCTCAAAAGAGAAATTAGTCCTCACTAATAAGTAGTAAGCAGACTTAGTTATCCTATCCATAATGACCCAAATCAAATCAAATTATTAGCGAGATCGTAGAGGACAGGCAACAAAATTGATATTAATTACCTCTCATTTCCACACTAGAAGTTAGATCTCTTGAGTCAACCCTTCGGTCCACAAGTACTCTACCTTCGCTTAATTAACACATTATGTACTTAGCCACGAATTGGCCATATTCTGCTTCATGTTATTCCACCAATAAATCTCCTTAATATCATGATACATTTTTGTTAAACCAGGATAAATAGTATGACAAGACTCATAGGCTTCTGCTAAAATCCTTCCTTGAAACCCATCAACATCGGGCATATAATATACCTCGCTACCTCAAGATACCATCACTATTAATATCAAAAACCATCACTTTCTGCCTACCTACATCATTCTTGATTTAAATCAAAATAGCATCCAACATATTTTTCTTCTTTACTTTAGCACCACGAGATGACCTTGCCACTTCTTGAAAAATTACACCACCATTCTTAGTGTCTAGGAGAAAAACTTCGAGATTAGCCAAATGATAAATATCCTTCACCAAATCCTACTTCTCTTCACCTACACGAGACAAGCTTCCCATGTACAACCTACTAAGAGCATCAGCAACTACGTTAGCTTTACCTGGATAATAGTCAATACAGATGTCATAGTCCTTAAGCAACTCAAGTTATCTCCTTTGCCTGAGATTCACTTTTTTTTAGGTGAACATGTATTCCAAGATCTTATGATCAAAATAAATATCAACATAGACCCCATGCAAATAATGCCGCCAAGTTTTTAGTGAATATACCATAGCTAATAATTCCAAATAATGGGTTGGATAATTCTTCTCATAAACTTTCTACTATCTAGAAAAATAAGCACCCACCTTGCTATGCTACATCAACACACATCCCAATCCTACTTGGGATGCATCAAAATAGACAACAAAACCATCAGTTTCTTCAGTAGAGTCAATACTAAAGTCGAAATTAACTTATCCTTCAACTTCTTGAAACTACTTTCACAAGCATTACACCATAAGAAGTTCACCTTTTTCTGAGCCAACTTAGTCAATGGAGAATCAATAGAACAGAGACCCACCATAAATCTTCTATAATAACAGGCTAAACCCAAGAAGCTCTGAATATTGGTTGGATTTGTGGGTCTAGGACACTTTATAACAACCACAACCTTCTGTAGATCAACCATAATCCCTTTCATGTAAAACAAGACAAACCAAATAATTCACAACATTCAATAAAATTTCACAATTAGAGAACTTGGCATACAAATGCTAATCTTGTAGGATCTGTAATACAAGGAATAGATGATAAAGATGATCCTCCTTGCTATTAGAATACACCCAAATATCATCGATAATGATAATGACAAATAGATCCAAAAACTGATCAAAAATCCAAATCATAAGGCCCATAAATATTTTTGGAGCATTGGTCAAACTAAAGGACATCACCAAAACTCAAAATGACCATACCTAATTCAAAAGGCAGTCTTAGGGATATCCACTTCCTTAATCTTCAACTAATGATAACCCAATCGAAGATCAATCTTAGAAAAGAACTAGCACCCTGAAGCTGATCAAACAAATCACCAATCGACATAAGAGGATACTTATCCTTAATGGTTAGTTTATTCAATCGGCGATAATCAATACACATCCGAAAGGAACCATACTTCATATGTATGAACAGAATAGGATCACCCCATGAAGACTCACTAGAGCAGATAAAACTCATATCCAGAGGATCTTTCAACTCAGTCAGAGTCATTCAGTAAGAAGAGGTAAAAATAGGAGGAGTGTTCAGAAAAAGATAAATCCCAAAATTAATTTACCTATCGGGAGGAATACTAGGAAGATCATCAAGAAACATCTTAGGAAACTCACAAAGCACAGGGTTAGTATGCAAAAAAGGACCTTCGGATATAGAACCCTTAACATGCACTAAGTAATAGAGGTACCCTTTTGAAACCAATTTTTGGACTTTAAGATACGAGATGAACCTTTCCTTAGATGCTAGGGAACTACCATCCCACTCGATCACCAACTTATTAGGGAGATGGAAAATATCCCTACGGGTCCAATGATCAAGAGACGTAAAGCATGAACGCAAACAGTCCATCCCCAAAATCATATCAAAGTCTAATATGTTCAACTCTATTATATCTACCAAGGTCTCTCTACCATAGACTGTTATCAAACAAACCTTATAGACTCCTCTAGCCATAATGAAGTCACCTATTGGGGTATACACAAAAAAAGGTTCAAATACATGCAGGGTTAAAACTAAAATGGACACATAAAAGGTCACATAAGAGAAGGTAGAACAAGGATCAAGTAGAAAATATACATCATGAGAGAATGTTTGAGCTTACCAGTAACAATATCGAGGGATGTGTCAAAATCTTAGTCAGTAGTAGGAGCATACAGACAGTTCAGACTAGTGTTGGATCCAAAAGATGAAGTAGCAACTTTTGGTGCGGGATTTGATAAAGCAGCAGCAAGAATATTATTTGCTTCAGAAGCAACCATAGAAGGAAAATCCTCAACATATGACCAATCTAACCATATTTGAAGCACTTATTCCTCTCCTCTTCACAAACACCAAGATGCACCTAACCTGAGAATGTACAAGGAGTATACAGTGGAAATGACTGAGCCTCACTAGTTTAAGGCTGGTCTCCTGGTTCTCTAAACCTATTGTTATACTCACCCAATAGCTTTAAGTACAGAGAATAAGCCATAGAGTAGGATCCATATTGCACCACATTTTCTTAGACCACTTTTCACTATCTCTACCACTCTACTATTGATATTCACCCTGATCCAAGTAGTGAAGCTTTTTACTCTGCCTTTTACTTTTTTCTTGTAATACCCCACATTTTTGGGGTGAGAATTTAAACTGTCGATCCTAAGTGTATAGACTCAAACCCAATGATTTCCTTGTCAAAATAAGTGTTATGATCATTGACCTTATGTGTAAAATATTTTCGATGTGAATCATGGTTATCGAAAGTACTTAGAGCAAAGTCGCGTTGAGAACACTTGTATTGATTGAATTTTACTATCTGATTCTACAAGAGTAAGTTTTAAGATAGTGTACTTTTTAGAATTTATCGAATCAGGTGGCCTAAATTATATCAAATGAAAGTTCTTTGAGTCTTCTTTTTCAATGCATTTGATTTGACCTTAATCCGATATTGGAGTAGAAAGTTATGCTCATTTTACTTCGGAGTGTCCATCTATCAGCAAGTTGATGACTTTAGGTGATAAGCCATTATCTAAGTGAAGGGCTATCAACCTCATCGTAAGCCTTAACTATAAAATACCCTACATCACTTTGGAAAGGTTAAGACTAGGTTGATAAGCCATCACCTATGTGATAAGCCATAAACTAAGTTGTCTCCCTTAACCAAAATATTACCAAGTTCAACTAGGAGGTGACGACTAGGTTGATAAGTCATCATCTAGGTGATGAACTATAATCTAAGTCATCAACTAAAAATTCCTACAATTTCTTATGAAGTTTTCTTAGGGGTATTTTGATCTTTTTCTCACCTCAAAACCTACTCCCCATGAAATAAATAACCCTAAAAATGTATGTATTCAAGAGTTTGTCAGTTTTTAATGCTTAATATCCACTCCACTCTCAAGGAGAAAAGACATAGGGTTTCTCTCAAAAGTTCAACACCAATGCTCCAATTCGAGTTTCCTTCAAGATAATCACTAAATTTAGGTATGTAGGATTTATGAACAAGGTTATTCTTTCATTATTGCACCCAAAGTACATGATTTTAATATTAAATTTATCTATTTTGAATTAGGGTTCATACTCAAGTAGCCATATTCTTGAAATATGATACTACCATGTGATTGAAAGCTTTAAGTGCATCAAGGTTTACATATATTCATATTTTGATTTGAAAGATTTGTATTATGATATGAATTTCATTAATTTGACTGTATATTGTTGAAAATTTTCAAGGTGATTATTGAGCGTGATGTTGAATTATAAAATATTATGAAATAAAGCATAAATTCCAACTCCCAAGAACAAGCATTAAGTTTACAAGGAATTTTAATCTTTTGAAACTTCATTCACATACATGTAATACCCCATATGTTCTTAGCTCAACTAAGCTCTTAGTGATTATTTAAGACCCTTAGAAACTAAAAATAAAACTAAGTGTTGAGACTTAGTCATTTCTAAAGCTCTAAAAAATTTAATGATGTTATTCTCGACCTTCTTGACATTAGAATGTCAATTTTAAAGGCTTTTCATGATCGAGACTATCAAAGGTACATATCAGGTAAGTTTTCAAAATTTTGGACAAGATTAGGGATGTGTTTGAAAGTATAAAATAGTAGTTGCATTCGATTAGCATGTGGTGCATGATCTACTTCACCCCTGAGGAAGCACGTGGTATAGCATGTGCCACATGCTCCATTCTGGTGCTCTAGAGCATGCGTCGTGCAATCCATAGTGCACTCCCATAATTTTCCAGCTTTTGATTCCACGTATTTGAGGGAAATAGGATCATTTGCCTCACATTAAAACCATCCCAAACAAAGAAATTCATCTTCCCAAAGCATTATACACACTATTATTCCTCTTTTCTCTTAGAAGAAAAACCTTGGCCCTAAGAAATCAAGAACAATCCCATTACTCCTTCTTTAAGAAAGTCAAGAACATAAAGAAGAAGATTCAAGAACATCGTTAGTAATTCAAAGTTCAAGCTTCTACATTTAATTAGTCAAATAAGGTATGCAGGGTTATGAACAAGGATACTCCTTTCATCCTTGTGCCCAAAATTAGTTTTTAAAGATGAATTTACATAAATTTACATGAATTGCAATTATGGTTCATACCCAAATTATCTTGTTTTGAGCTATGGATTTATAAAGTGATTAAAGTATGAAATTCCTTATTTTTATTGATTTGGAGAACTCTCTTTGATGATTTGAATACCTTGAGTACAAGTTGAGACATTGATTACAGATTTCCAATTAAGTTTAAGTATGGTATTTTGATGTTGATTTCATTATCTTGATATTGTTGTACTATTTTAAGACGTATGTTGAGCATGATATTTTTCTTTGAATTTACATGATTGTAAAATGTGGGTCTTAAGCCCTAATATTAAGCATTTATATTTCAAGAAGATTATGCTTTTAAGCTCACTATGACTAGCTTATATTCAGATTTTGTAAAAGATATGATATTTTGATCCTTATCTAAGATATACAATCCACTTTACAGTTTTCATTATAGTTATCATTACAGTTTGAAATAGACAAATACATAACTGATTTCATTATAAGCTGTTATGCTAGCTTTTAAAGTAGATTTTCTACAGAATGAGCATATAGATTAAAGGAAGTAGTATTTAGCACTGAGTTTGGTATGTGTCCTAGTTCACATGCCCCAGAACTATGAGCCAGCATTGGTTTAGATAATCAAATTATTCCTATTTATATGGATGCAGATATAGTTTGTGAACACTTAGCTCAGGTTATACCCCTTAGTAAAAGTATGACACCTTTCCCCAATGTGAGGTTTTACCCTTAGGGGAACATGACGTTGGACATCATGATATCTCACATGGTGTATGTCAGTTAGAAGAACCTTCCTAACAAAAAAAATAATAGAAACTAGGTGTAAAGGCTCACAAGTTTACTCAAATATTGGCTTACTTAAGACATCAGTTACTAGATTTTAGTTTTAGTTTTCATATGATAAAAGTGAGTCTTTCCTACACTTAGCATGCCTGATTTGAAAGCAAATTACAATTATAACTTGTAGAACTAAATGTTATGGCTCACAATAATTATACAGTATGCTTTATCATTCACGATTTATGGTTTTCAGTTTTTAGTTACTCAAGAGAATGTGAGCCATTTATATTTAGCATGCATTATTTATGATATATATGTACAATCCATTGCTGTTTTAATTATGCATTCACCCCCATATGCTCATTACATTCTAAAAGTACTAATCTATATATATGCCTATGTGCTACATTATTTACTAATGTAGGTTCAGGTGCTCAGTTCCAGCAGCATGATTGATCATAAGTATCTCTATCTATATACTGATAATTGGTGAGTCCTTATAGTTTGGGGACCCAGTTATTTAGATTTTCAACTTATTAAAGTAGATTGTTTTGTTGTTTTCAGCCAGTTCGAGTCTGCTAGGGGTCTGTCCCAGACACTCCTTAGTTGTTAGTAGTAGAGTCTTAACAAACTATTAGTTACAATTTAGATTTCAAGTATTGGTTTTCTATAATTATAAGTGGAATATTTTTAGACATTATGTTCAGTTAATTCCAGTTCAGTTCAGATGGTATTCAGTATTTTAGTATTTTTGCATTCCCGGATTTCTTTATTATGAGTTTTAGATTTAGTAGAAGGATTATAGGTTTATCTTGAGACTACTCATAGTCTTTAGCACTGTGTGAAAACTCGAGACTAGATTTTTAGGCATTACAAACTTGGTATCAGAGCGTAAGGTTTAAAAAGTCCTATGGAGTTAGACAAGCCGCGTTATGTAGAGTCTTGATTATGGGTGAAGCACTTCAAATTTATGAGAAAGAGGCTATGGAACATTTTAGTAAATTATCCTTTTCTTTCATGAATCTATAGTGCTTATAGTTGCCTCTATCTACTTTTAAATCATGTTTTTATATGACAAAATATGCCTTCTTACCAAGCTAATACACGCAGAAATGGTAACTAGCCACCCCAGCCTGCTGACCCTCTGAATGACAATGTATCCCATGCTAAATTTTGGGTTTCTTTTCAGATGTTGGTCTAAGCTGTGACTTCCAATGTTTAGGGTAACCATCAGACTGCAATCCCACTTCAGCAGAATGGTGATTTAGCTGGACCAAAATTTATGACATCATGAGAATAAATCTTCCTGAGTTCTTTGGGTTAAAAGTAGGTAAGGACCCATATTTTTACTTAGATGAGGTGAGAAAGATCACCCAAATTATGCATATTACTGAGGAGGAGAGTGTAGATTTAGTATCCTATAGGCTAAAGGATGTGGAATATGATTAGGTGGTTATGTGGAAGTATGGTAGAGGTAAGAATGCAGCTCCTATGAGTTGGCAGGTATTTTAGGATGCATTTTTGGATAAGTTCTTTCTATGTGAGTTTGGAGAAGATAAGAAAGAGGAATTGATGAACATGAGGCAGGGCTAAATGTTTGTGAAGGAATACTGCCTTAAGTTTAATCAGTAGTCTAAGTATGCCCCTAACACGATGTATGACCCTAGGTCGAGTATGCGTAAGTTTGTCACTGGAGTATTTAGTTTGGTGGTCAAAGAGTATAGGAATGCCATGCTTATTGGGGATATGGATCTTTCTATACTAATGACTCATGTTCAATAGATTGATGTAGAAAAGTTAAAGAGAGAGAGGGGGAAATAATAAAGCTAGAACCAGATAGTTTGGGTATGGCCAGACAAGGTTTAGAGGGGGAATCATTTGCAGTTTTAGGGTCCTTCATCTATGCCAATGCCATCTTCATCCAGTGTTCCCATACCAAGAACCAGGTAAAAGTAGTGGGGTATAATTTCTATGTCTTGGTCTTAAAATAGTATAGGTGGAAGGCCCAATTAGCCGACATGTGCTAAGTGTGGTAAAAATCACCTTGGTAAGTGTATGTTGGGATAGAAAGGTTGTTATAGGTCAGGTATGTTAGGTCACAGAATCAAAGAATATTTGTATGCTAAGCAGAGAAGATGTGATGTTCATCCCAAACTCAGACTATTAGCGTACTAACTCCACTAGGTTGCCTAGTTTCTCCTAAGGGTGTATCATCTAGTATCGATGGTGGTCAGTGCCCGAATTAGTTTTATGCATTACCATCCCATCAGGAGAAGAAGAGTTCACCAGATATTATTAATGGTATGCTTCATGTCTTTCACTTTGATGTTTATGTGTTGTTAAATCCAGGGTCAAATCTCTCCTACATGACTCCATCAGTTGCGGTGAATTCTGGGGTAAAGGATGTTAAGGCCTTCTTAGTTTCCACCTTAGTGGGTGATTCAGTTGTTGCCAAACAGGTCTATAGAAAGTATCCTATAACTGTCCTTTATAAGATTATATTAGCAGACTTAATAGAGTTAGAGATGGTTTATTTAGATATTATTTTAAGCATGGATTGGCTCTATTCCTGCTATTCATCGAAAGATTGTCGCACTCGAGTAGAGAAGTTTTAGTTTCCCAATGAGCTAGTCTTTCAATAGAAAGGTAATTTAGTGTCTCCCAAGATCTATTTCACATCCTATCTTAAAGCCAGAAGGTTGATATCAAAAGGGAAGCGTTTATTATTTAGTTCGAGTTAAAGACACTAAGTTTGAGACTCCAATAGTTCATTATTGGGTACCTTCTAATAGAGAAATAGAATTTGGTATTGATCTTCTTCCAAATACTCAGCCCATCTCTATTCCTCCATATCATATGGCTCTAGCTGAGATTAAAGATTTAAAAGACCAGCTTAAAGACCTCTTATATAAAGTTTTCATAAGGCCTAGTGTCTCTTTATGGGGTACTCTTATACTATTCATGCATAAGAAGGATGGCTCTTTCCGAATGTGCATTGACTACCGCTAGTTAAATAAAGTCACAATAAAAATTAAATATCCTCTTCCTAGGATTGATGACTTATTTGATCAACTCCAAGGTGCACGTTACTTCTCTAAGATAGACTTTAGATCTGACTTTCATCAACTTAGAGTAAGGGAATGTGATATTCCAAAGACAACTTTCAAAACCCTTTACGGTTATGTTCAATTTCTTTTCATGTCTTTTAGGCTAACTAATGCCCCAGCAGGTTTCATGGACTTGATGAATAGAGTGTTCAAATAGTACTTATACATGATTTTCATAGTTTTTATCGATGATATCCTTGTCTATTCCTTTAGTAAGGATGACCATGCAGACCATCTTAGAATTATGTTGCACACTTTTAGAGATCACCAGTTGTTCGCCAAATTTAGCAAGTGTGAATTTTGGCTAAGATCTGTAGAGTTCCTTGGTCATATTGTTTCCTATGATGGCATTAGAGTTGATCCTCAAAAGATTAAAGCAGTGAGAAACTGGCCTAGACCTATCTTTCCATCTGATATCTAGAGTTTCCTAGGTTTGGCTAGCTATTACTGATGGTTTGTTGAGGGGTTTTCATCTATTGCATCCCCCATTTCTAGACTCACTCAAAATAAAGTTAACTTTTAGTGGTCAGATTCCTATGAGAAGAGTTTTAAAGAGTTAAAGGCTCGTCTCACTTTAGCCTCAGTGTTAGCGCTACCTGATGGTACAGATAGAGTTTTATCTGTTATGATATTTCTAGAGTGGGTTTGGGTTGTGTTTTGATACTGTGAGAAAAGGTGCCTATGCCTCTAAATAGCTTAAGCCCCACGAAATGAATTATTCTACCCATGATCTTGAGTTAGCTTCTATTGTGTTTGTATTGAAAATATGGAGGTACTATCTTTATGGGGTGCATATTGATGTGTTCACAAATCACAAGGGCTTGCTATATGTGTTTACACAGAGAGAGTTAAAGCTCCATCAAAGAAGGTGGTTATAATTGTTAAAAGATTATGACATTAGTATTTTATATCTTTCGGGCAAGGCCAATGTTATGGCAGATGCCCTTAGTAGACTGCATATGGTCAGTGTTACTCATGTGGAAGGTGATAAGAAAGAATTAGTTTGGGAAGTTCATAGGTTGGATAGATTAGGTGTGCGGTTGGTTGACTCAGCTGAGGGGAATGTTTGGGTTCAGAGTAGTTTAGAATCTTCCTTAGTTTCTAAAGTGAAAGAGAAATAGTATAATGACTCTAGTTTGGTTAAGTTGAAGGGGTTATTTAATTACTAGAAGGTAGAGGTTTTTTCCTCAGAGGGAGATGGTGTGTTGAGATACCAAAGTAGACTATGTGTGCCATGTGTTGATGATTTAACGTAGCGGATTATGGCAGAAACACATGGTGCACATTACTTTATTCCCCACAGGCCACTAAGATGTACCGCAACTTGCAGGAAGTCTATTAGTTGAAAGGTATGAAGAAAGATATTGTAGAATTTGTGGCCAAGTGTGCAACTTGTCAATGCGTTAAGATGGAACACCAAAGACCTAGAGGCACCTTGCAGGAGTTTAGTATTCACACTTGGAAGTGGGAAGAAGTGAAAATGGACTTTGTGATAGGTCTAACCCATTTGCATCATCAGCAATAATTTGATTTGTGTTTTCGCAGATAGATTAACCAAATCAGCCTATTTCTATCTAGTTTACACGTCCAACTCAGCAGAACATTATGCTAAGTTGTATATTAAAGAGTTGGTCAGATTATGCAGAGTTTCTTTGTCCATTATTTCAGATAGAGGTACTCAATTCAAATCTTATTTTTTGAAAGCCTTTTAGAAGGATCTTGGTACCCAAGTTCATCTCAGTTCATCTTTTCACCCTTAGATAGATGGTCAGACAGAGAGGAACATTCAGATCCTAGAAGATATATTGAGGGAATGTGTTTTTGACTTCAAAGAGAGTTGGGATGATCAGTTTCCATAGATCGAATCTGCCTACAATAACAGTTACCATTCCAGCATTAAGATGGATCCGTTTGAGGCTCTTTATGGAAGGAGATATAGTTCACCTGTCGGTTGGTTTGAAGTAGACGAGGCTACTTTGATAGGGATAGATGTAGTATTTAAAGCCTTAGAGAAAGTCCAGTTTATTTGAGAGAGGTTAAAAATAACTCATAGTAATCAATAATCTTATGAATATGTAAGAAGGAGAGATCTTGAGTTTGAAGTTGATGACTTAGTTTATTTGAAAGTTTCATCCTTGAAAGGGGTGAATAGATTTGCCAAAAAGGGGGATTTAGTTTATTTGAATGTTTTACCCCTGAAAGGGGTGAATTGATTTGCCAAAAGGGGAATTTTAGTCCCCGATATATTGGCTCCTATAAAATATTGAGTCGCGTTAGGAAGGTAGCGTATGAGCTTGAGTTGCCTACAAACTTATCATCAATTTGCCTAGTGTTCCATTAATCTTTACTGAAGAAGTGTATGGGTGATTCAGCCATTGTAGTTCCTCTAGAAAGAACATATGTTAAGATAGACTTTCCTACGAAGAATTTCCAATTGAGATTCTTGATCACTAGATTCATAGACTATGGAACAAAAAAGTTCCCATGATCAAAGTTCTTTGGAGGAATTAGTCAGTTGAGGGTGCCACTTGGGAAGCAGAAGCAGACATGTAAACCAAGTATCCATACCTTTTCTCTGCAAACTCAAACTCTGCCTAAGGTACCAGTCTTCTTTAGCTCAGTTCTTTTCCTATCTCAGTTCTAATCATGTGATTTTCTTCAAGTCAATTCATGCATTCACAGATTAATTTAGTCATTTATCATGATTTAGATTCAGCCATGCAATTATATTTTCAGTTATGCATGCCAGTATATCATCTCAGTTCCTCAGTATCGTTAGTTTAACTAGTCTCATTCGAGGATGAATGTTCCCAAGGGGGAGATATTGTAATACCCCATACGCTCTTAGCTAAACTCAGCTTTTAGTGATCACTTAAGACACTTAGAACCTAAAAACAAAACTAAGTATTGAGAATTAGTCATTTCGAAAGCTCCAACAACTTTTATGATTTTATTCTCGACCTTCCAAGCATTAGAATGTCGATTTTAAAGTTGATTCATGATCGGGGGTGTCAAAGGAACATCTTGGGTAAGTTTTGAAAATTTTGGACTAGCATAAGGACATGCTTAGAAGTCCAAAATAGTAGCTGCGCACGATTAGCGTGTGGCGCACACTCCAATTTACCCCTGAGGGAGCACGCGATAGAGCATATGGAACACGCTCAATTTTGATGCTCTGGAGCATGCAACGTACGCTCCATTGCATGCTCCTATATTTTTCAGCTTCTGATTCCATATATTTGAGGGAAATGGGGTCATTTTCCTTGAATCAACACCGTCCTAAACAAAGCATTTCAGCCCCTAAAAGCATTGTACACACAATTATTAATCTTTTCTCTCAAAAGAAAGACCCTATCCCTAAGAAATCAAGAACAATCCTATTACTCCTTCTTCAAGGAAGTCAATAACCAAGGCTTCCAGGTTTAAGAACTTCAAGAAGAAGCTCTAAGAACATCGTTAGTAATTCAAAGTTCAAGCTTCTACATTCAAAGTCAAATAAGGTATGTGGGGTTATGAACAAGGAGACTAATTTCATCCTTGTGCCTAAAATTAGTTTTAAAGATGAATTTCAATTAGGGTTCATACCCAAAGTGATTGAAGTATGAAATTCCATATTTATCTTGATTTAGAGAACTCTCTTTTGTTATTTGAATACCATGATTATGATTTGAGACCTTGATTACAGATTTCCAATTGAGTTTAAGCATGGAATTGTGATGTTGATTTTATTATCTTGATATTGCTGTAGTATTTCATTAAGTATGTTGAGCATCATTATGTTGAGCATGATATTTTTCTATGAATTTACATGAGTTTAAAATGTGGGTCTTAAGCCCTAAGTTTCAGCACTGATATTTCAAGAAAATTATACTTTTAAGCTCCCTATGACCAGCATATATTAAGATTTTGAACAAGACTTGATCTTTTGTTCCTCAGCTAAGATATGGAATCCACTTTAGTATTTAGATTCCAGTTTTGATTAAAGTTTGAAATAGACAGATGCATAAATGATTTCATTATAAACCCTTATACTGTTTTTTAAAGTGGATTTTCTACAGAATCAAAATATAGATTAAAGGGAGTAGTATTTAGCACTGAGTTTGGTATATGTCCTAGTTCACATGACCCAGAACTATGAGCCAATATAGTTTCTAATTATCAGATTATTCCCATTTATATTAATGCAGATATAGATTGTGATCACTTAGCTCAGGTTATACTCCTTGGAAGAGTATGAAACCTCTTCCCAACATGAGTTTTTTCCATAAGAGGAACATGACGTTGGACATTATGATAGCTCACATGGTGTATGTCGGTTAGAAGAACCTTTCTAACAGAAACAAAATAATAGAATAATTTGTAGAAACTAGGTGTAAAGGCTCACAAGTTTACTAAGATATTGTCTTACTTAAAATGTCAGTTACTAGATTTTAGCTTTAGTCTTCATATGATAAAAGTTAGTCCTTCCTACACTTAGCATGTATGATTTGAAAACTGATTAAAAGTACAACTTTTAGAACTAAATGTCATGGCTCACAATATTTATACAGTATGCTTTATCATTCATGATTTATGGTTTTCTGCTTTTAGTTACTCAATCCAATATGAGCCATTTATATTTGGCATGTATTGTTTATGAGATATATGCACACTCTATTACTGTTTTGCATATGCATTCACCCCCGTATACTTAGTACATTCCAAAAGTACTTATCCACATATACGTCTATGTACTACATTGTTTACTATTGTAGGTTCAAGTGCTTAGTTCCAGCAGCGTGATTGACCGTGAGCATCTTTATCTACATCTCGACAGTTGGTGAGTCCTCATAGTTTTGGGACCTAGTTATTCATATTTCTAGTTTATTAAAGTAGATTGTTTCATTATTTTCAGTTAGTTCTAGACAGCTAGGGGTCTATCCCAACGACTCTCTAGTTGTTAGTAGTAGAGGTTTGTCAGACTATTAGTTATAATTCAGATTTTAATTGTTGGTTGTCTAGATATTTATGTGCAATATTTTCAGACATTATCTTTAGCTAATTCCAGTTCAGTTCAGACAATATTCAGTATTTTAGAATTTTTGCATGCCTAGATTTCTTTATTATGAGTTTCAAATTTTATAGAAGGCTTACAAGGTTAGCTTGGGACTACTCATAGTCTTGAGAACCATATGACATCTCAGGACCAATTTTTGGGGTGTACAATACATTAATGCATGATTCAAGAAAGATTGATCTTTTGATCGAAAGATAAGATATAAAATCCACAATTGTTCATCCTTATTATAAGTTAAAGAAAGAGAAACATAACTGATTTTTAGTCTATAAACCCTTAAGCTATTTTAAGGTGAATTTCATAAAGTATGAGTGTATAAGTATCCTCTAAGTAGTATTTAGCACCGATAAAGGAGTGTGAATGAGCGTATCCTAAATTTTTGGAAACTACAAGCCACCATAGGTTAAGCTTTTTCCCAATATGGATGAAGTTAAGTGATCACTTAATATAAGGTTCTATTCTGATGGCAAGAATAGGACAGCTCTCCCTAATATGGGTAATATGTTGGACTCCTTAGTAGTTCATATGGTTTATGTCATTTATAAAAATTTCCCACAAAGAAATAAAAGAAAAGATTTTAGAAACTAAGTGTAATGACTCACTAAGCTTATCAAATTATGCTTTATTATTCATGTTTTATGATATTTTAGCTTTAAGTTTTTATTTATGGTCAAGTTGAGTCCTTTTACACTTAGCATGTATGATTTGAAAGTATGTTCAACTTCAGTTTTATTTATTGAATTAACCCTCACATACTCAATACATTCCAAAGTACTGACCCCATATATATTTCTGTGCCTACATACTTTCACGATGTAGGTACTGATTGTAGCCCACAGTTCATAATCAAATAGTTTGCAACTTCCATGTAGTAGGTGATGAGTTTTTTTTTATTTGAGGACTCAAGTCAACTACAGTTCTAGTATCGTATGCTTTATTAAGTTGTATCGAATATGGGTAGTTAGGGTTCATGTCCCGACTACCTATAGTCAGTATTAGTAGATGCTTCATAGACCATCAATCATAATTGATATATTCAGTTTCAACTTTCTTTTGTATCATCTAGTAATGTAAATGTCTTAAGACAGTTTTGTGTTTAACAAATTCAGCTAATGGAATCTCTTCCGCTTATTATTTTATATTTTATGTATTTTATTCTGTTGCTCACGATTTATGTATGTATCATGGGTTACCTTTGGAACCCTTGTGGCTCTAATAACAGTGTGTCCAGGGGGTAGTCTTGAGGCATTACAAACTTAGTATCAAAGCATAGAGTTTAAGTTTCCTAGGATGTCTATGAATCTGTGTCTAAAAGTGTCGTGCGGAATGGTATAGTTACATTTATACTTTTCTTCGAGAGCTATTGGGCATTTAAGAAGTATTTCCATTCCTTCATACTCTAGATCATGTAGTAAATTTTCTCCCTTGGAAACTTCTATCAATTCATGTGTTACTCCATAATTCTCCATTTATGACTCATTCTTGAGATAACATGACTTGTAAATTCTAATTCCTCCTGAGATGATTCTCTTATATTTATTATTTACAAACTTTAGAAATAACATAAAGGGCTTGAGAGGAGCCCGCTAGCTTATTTAAAGTCCTTTAATTCAAAAGATCATGTCCCCATCCATATAAGTTGTGCAGTTAAGGCAGAATGTGAAATGTACTTAGATTCCTTGTTAACCCTTTATTATAGATAGCACTCGTGAAAGAAGAGAGTATTTTCCTAGAGTATTAAATATAGTTTTTATTAAGACAAAGTGTAACTTAGGGTATTATGATTCATAAGTCGTAGAACATTCTAAGAGATGGAATTATGGATTTATAAGTGTAGTAACAAGAAAAGTTGGGGTTAGAATTTGATTGATGGTAAAATTGATAAATATAGGTCTGATATTAAGTAGGATAGAGGTGATTTATCCTTATGTGTTAAATAAGGGGTTGTGAATGTGGTGTAGGTTTCATAGTAGAAGGTAGAGAAAGAGTTATTAGTTAAGGTAAATTGTGGCATTCTTAAAGTAGGAAGGAGTTCTTGTTGATATTCATTTATGTTAGAAAAGTATAGTTTATTAACAAAAGTATTATGTTGATAAGAATTGTCAATATGGGTTCTCCTTGTGGTTGTGAAAATGAAATTGGTTAATATTTGTAAAGCTAGGAGTAGAATTTAGATATATGGATGGATAAGTAATAGTGGTGTGTGAAAGAGAGATGTGCTTATAGACTGTAATTAGATCGACTGTAATATTATGATCAAAAATTATTATTATAAGGTTCTAGTGGACTAGCGTTTCCTAATGTTTTGAAATGTTAGAATGGTGGGTAAGGTTGTGGTTAATCATAACTAGTACTAGAATATATGCTTGATCTGTAGATGATCACCAAGGCGGAAAGAGTGATTAATTAGGATAGTGAGACTAGTTTTATGGGAGGTGAACAAGTAAGCTAGAGATAATGTTGGAACAATTTTAAGATTATTTATTCACAATTTAGTATGATGTTGTAGGAATGATGTTGGGGTGTATCCAAGGTGATATGGGGTTGAATTATTTTCTAAGATTATTAAGTGTCATGTCTGCTTAGATAATGCCGGTGAGTTTCTAAGTGTGAATAAGGTCAATCATATGGTATATGGTATTCTTTATGTCTATGTTAAGGAGCTATGGATAGATGATGCTGAACCTTTTGGTATGATTTGATTTAGTGAGGAAAAAAAATATAAGTTTAGAGATGTAATATTAGAAGGCTATGAATAGAAAAAAAGGCAAATTACGTGTTTAGTGAGGTAGGTACATTCATCGAGTTAATAGAGTATAAGTATATTATGATGATTATTGAAGCTAAAGAAAGTTAAGGATGGTTTATATTAAAGGAGTATCCAAGAAAGAAGTTATTATTGTCTAGATATAGTTTATCTGAGTGAGTTGAGTATTTCATTATGGACTATTAAAGTAAAGAAATTATGGTCTAGTCTTTAAGATATAAAATAGGCCCATAGTCTTAGAATGTCAGCTTTGATTTAAGAGGGAGATGACAGGGTGAAGAACCAATTCAAATTTTGAGAATTAGATTGTGATGTATGTCTATAAGAGTTGTGATGAGATAGCAATCTCTTCTTATTCTAGCGTATTCCTTAGATTCCAGTCGTTATCACACCCTATTCATGTCTTGCATGATAGATCCGCACCAATGGTCAATGCTTATACACCTT
Organism: Capsicum annuum; assembly: GCF_002878395.1. NCBI lineage: Eukaryota > Viridiplantae > Streptophyta > Magnoliopsida > Solanales > Solanaceae > Capsicum > Capsicum annuum. Next base: position 151,718,034 of record NC_061115.1, on the reverse strand, counting down.
GTGCATATTCAAGTTCATTCTCAGCTCTGAGTAAAAGAAGTAACCAATTTACTCTGTGATTTGAGTCATATGTCATAAATTTATGAAATCCAATCTTATGTTGAGTAGCTTATGATAAGCATAAACTCATGTTTCCAAGTATGATCGGTTCTCAGAACTCATGATACCAGTGAAATTCACGTTATATCATGTATTTCCTCAATTTATATCTCTTTAATGAATCCATGACATTGATACTTAATTCCTCAGGCCTCAGTTAAGTGTCAAAGTTATGTATAATATTCTTTCATGCTTCAGGTACTCATTTTCTAGACCTTTAGTGTCCTCTTCTTACGTTAAAATTGTGGTAGTAAAAATGAACAAACAATGGTTTAGATGAGAGAGAGTTGATGACCCTTATTATGAAATATTGTTGTATGCTTGTTCTATCTAAAGCTAAAAGATGAATGAATATTAAGGTAAATCTTTGGTATATGTCATAGTTAGTTGAAAAATTCTTGGTGTGTCTTCTTGGGTATAGGGCATGAAAGTTGTTATTGATGGTGGAATTAGAGAATATGGGAAAATTCCTAGGCGGGTTGGTTGCCTAGAAGTTCCTATGTGGTTATAACAATAGGCTTGGATGTCCTGTTGGTAAATTAGTAGATAGATGCATTACGCGCTAGTGAATTCCCAATTAGAGCTTGGAGTTTGTTGTTGAAGTGGTAAGTGGTGTTATACTTAGGATGAGAGCCATAAAATGACATCAAATATTGAATCTTGTGGTTTAGACTGGTATTATTGTGTTATGTGTAATACCTTTTGATTACGAGTTAGGCTTGAACATAGTGAGAGTATGTAGTTCAACTCAGACTTTGGTTGGGGTAGTCATTGTTAGCCTCCTAAGTCTACCTTTTAATAATGAGAAACTAAAAAGTTTATCTTTGCACTAAATTGAAGACTGCTAATATTGGAAGGATAAAGAAAGTCATCTCCAGGAATGAAAGGACATCAAGTCACAATCCACGACATCTAAATAAAACAATCACTAGATTAAGGAATGGAAGGACAATAGGAATAGAAGGACATAAAGTCACGATCCACGGTATCCAAGTAAGACCATCACAATAAGAACAAATGGAAGAAGAATCTTAGAATCTCAACCCCAAAAGTCATGAAAATCAGATCAATCACGATCAAGTAAAATAAGAAAAAGGTCACAAACATTGTTGGAAAGGCATAAATCTCTACGAGACCAACAAAAACAATAGAACACAAACATATCTGATATGTAAATTAGTAACAACCGTATATGGACATATCTAATATGGACATATCATATGGCTACATTCCTAAATCACAGAATCAATTGAAATCCTTTATTGAGAAGAAATATCTTGGGTTTCCTTATGAAGAGTAGTAGCCGAAGACTATAAAAGAGGAAGACTAAAGATGGACACGGATTATGCAACTTCAAGAAGAATATCAAAGTGTCTCAATCTTAGTATCAGAAGCTTTGTAACTTTTCGTTTACAATTATTAAATAAAGAGTAGGATCAAGTCAACTTTGTAACTCCAACTGAAGCTGTGTCACAAGATCTAAACAACAAAACAAGTCTTCGAAACTTTTTTCCCATCATTGTAATCAAACCCGATATTGAAAAATATAAGGAAACTTTGAAACCAAAGAGGACTAGAAGCAGGCTACACATTGGTGTTCTGAACCAGGATAAATCTCTGTGTCTTTACTTTACATTCAAATATTTATTTGCTTAATTGTTTCAAGTCTAATCTATTTTGTGAAGTGTACTGATTTGCAGGCGAGTCGATTGTAAGGGACCAGTAGTCGACACACAGAAAATTTTCAATTCAACCTTCTCTTGAATTTCAATTGGTATCAAATTAGGTATTACCAACAGTGTTGCTTAACCGCAAGTAAGCAAAGACCAAATAGAAAATTATCAAATTCCCGGTGTCTCTTCTCCAGGATGGTCACTCCTCCACAAGACCACCATACTTTAATTGAAAACACTACTCTTACTGGAAGAATAGGTTCAGAATATTTATTCAATCATATGACTTCTAAGCCTCGATTGTTATCAAGAAGGGTTCAAACCCGATCCCAGGTCTCAAAGAGAAGCAAAAGGACAAAGACAAAGAATCTATCAATACTGACATACAAGACATTGAAAGTTTTGAGATCACCAAATAACAATAGGAGGTAATTAAATTAATGCACGTGTTATAAGCTTGCTTCTTTATTCAGTTATTAGAGAAAAATACGACAAGCTATTAACCTGCGAGACTGTAAAAGAAATGTGGGACAAATTGGATGTAACCTATAAAGGAACCACCAAAGTCAAGAAGTCAAATACTGTTGCCCTGGTCAATAAATATGAGCTATACAAAATGAAAGAGAAACAGGATATTGAAATAATATTTACCAGATTTAGTAAGATTGTATGCAAACTGAAATCAATGGCGATGATCTATCCATATAGCATGCAGGTAAAGAAGCTAGTCCAAAGTCTCCCAAAGATTTAGGAAACCAAGGCTTCCATTTTGGAAGACGAAGATCTTCACAACATGACATACAACGAACTATGAGGTCACCTTATTGCATATGAAAAATATTATATTAACAGGTACCACTAGGAGGAAATGAAGAAAGCAGTAGCCTTCAATGATGCTCCAACCAAAGAAGTGGACATTCTGCAACATGCTAATAGTGAAGGAATGACTCTCATAAATTGTGCAGTAAGGTAAATCATGAGACAAAGATAACAAAGATCCCATGGAACCAAGAATGATGATTCCACTAGAAATGATGATCACTATTATTACTGCTGAAGGACTGGTCACTTTAAACTAAATCATCTTAAGGAGAAGATCACCTAGAAAAATAAAACTTTGGATCCTGGAGATGAACATAAAACTGAAGAAGTAAAAGCCACCAATATATGCTTTATGACAACAGGTGAATCTAGTGGGGTAAGAATACATAATTTTCACAACTGTAATACTCTTGAATCTAACTTAGATTTGATAACTGATAATCTTATAAATTTTATATATGAATATAACAAACTTTCTCAAGAGAAGAAAAGCCGTAAAGCTCGATTTAAACAAAAACTTGAGGAGGGACAAAAAGTCATCAAACAAAAATCGAAGCATGTCAAATTGAAATTGACTTACTTCATGAAGAACTGGATGATGTAAAAATAAATTTCAATAGTATTAAGAAAACTCCTAGTCATGGTTTTGGGAGATCCAACTCTTTTTAAAATAAATCAAGTCCCTCATCAGAATTGTTAAATCGACCAAGATCTTCTTTTTTTCTCGAGGACCTATCTATTTAATATGAGGATAGAGATGGCAAAAATCATATAGCTACAGATATAATCCTAAAAGTGTGTGGATTTGGAGGCCCAAAGGAAGCACATCTAACCCGCAACGACCCAAGACTACATAGGTACCTAAACAAAATTTGCCTTTTTGTGTTGCATGAATAGGTCCGCAAGAGCTATAAGAAAGAAATGTGGGTAATTGATAGTGGATGTTCCCGAAACATAACCAGAAAGAAAGAAAATATTTTTTCTTTAGAGAAAATAAATTGCGGATCAGTAAGGTTTGGTGATAATGCTAGAGGCAAGGTCATCAGAGTTGACCAAGTAAAACTCAGCTCACCATGGAAATTCATAAAAGTATATCTAGTAGAAGGCCTCAAACATAATCTGTTTAGCATTAGTCAGCTCTATGATGTTGAATTCAAAGTACTCGTTAAAGCCATAAATTGCTTAATCAAACACAATAAAAAAGAAATCTCTCTTACTGGTGAATGCATTGACAATATTTACATTATGAATAGTCCTAATTTTGCTACCTTAACTTGCCTCACTTTAAAACCCAATGATATTTGGTTGTGGAATAGAAATCTCGAGTATGTTAGTATGCATTTCATTGAGAAGTTATCTAGAATTAAATTGGTGAAAGGTAGCCAAAAATCCTATTTGAAAAGGATCACATCTGTGATGCTTGCTAATTGAGTAAGTTGACCCGAACATTATTCAAAGTCAAAGACATTGTATCCACTACCAAACCTCTTCAAACAATCCATATGGATCTATTTATCCCTACCAAAATTGCAAGCATCGGTGGAGATATAAATGTTTTAGTCATAGTTGATGATTATTCACATTTTACTTGGGTAATGTTCCTCACACATAAACATAAGCTTTCAAAAATTTTGAGATTTTTTATTGAAAGGTACAGAGAGAAGTTGGATACCTCATCACTTACATTCACAGAGATCACGAAGGAGAATTTGAAAACAAGGCATTTGAGAAGTATTTCTCTCAGAATGGATACTCTCAGAACTTCTCTTACCTCGGTCCTCTCAGCAAAATGGTATAGTGGAGAAGAAGAATTGGTCTCTCCAGTAAATTGCTAGGATAATGTTGTTAGAAAATAATCTTCTAGATTATATTTGGGAAGAAGAAGTAAGCATTGCATGTCACATCATGAATAGGTGCTTGATTCGACCTATCCTAAAAAAATGCCTTATCAAGTCCAGAGAGGAAAGAATCCCAACATCAATTATTTCCATCCTTTTAGCTGCAAATGTTTTATTGACAACAATAGTAAGAATTGCTTGGAAAAATTTGACCCTTGAAGTGATGATGGTATTTTCCTTGGGTACTCTCCCACCAATCATGCCTATAGGGACTTTAATAAAAGAACTTTGTATGGTAAGGAATCTATGCATATTGTATTTGATAAATATAATCACTTCTCTATGAGTTTGAGTATTGACGAAGAATGGATGGGTAATCTACGATCTGAGGTAAGTAAAATCATAATCTTTGAGCCATCACAAGACAAGTCGACTACACCCTCCCAAAAGTCAACTCCTAAATTAGAGACAGTAAAGCCTAGTGCTCCAAAAGAATGGAGGCACGATACTAGTTATCCAAACAAACTCATCATCAAATATTTAGAAGATAAAGTGCAAACAAAAGCATCATTTAGGAGACAAGTAGTTGTTTCCATTGTTTCACAACTTGAACCTAAGAAAAACTGATGGGGCCCTCAAAGATGAATCATGGGTTGAAGCTATAAAGGAAGAACCAGACCAGTTTGAACATGATCAAGCTTGGACTCTAGTTGAAAGACCAAGAAATTGCTCTGTAATTAGAACCAGATGGGTCTACAAAAATAAATTAAATAAAGAAGGTAAATTTATCAGAAATAAAGCTAAACTTGTAGCTCAAGGCTAATCCTAGCAGAAAGGTATTGATTATGATGAGACCTTTTCCCCATGGCAAGTTTAGAGTCAATGCAAATTCTCTTAGCTTTTGTCACATTTAAATATTTTAAGTTATATAAAATGGACGTCAAAATTTCTTTCTTAAATGGCTTTATTCATATGGAAGTTTTTCTAAAACAAACCCTCGGATTTGAAAATCTATCTATCCAAATCATGTTTTCAATTATCAAAAGCACTTACAGCCTCAAACAAGCTCCAAAAACTTGGTATGAGAGATTGAGTACTCTTTACTAGATAATAATTTTCTAAGGGGTAAAATTGATACAACTATGTTCATACAAAATCTTGATTCAAATCTTCTCATTATGTAAATTTACATTGATGATACCATTTTTGTAGTTCTAACATCTCTATGTATGAGAATTTTTTGAATTTGATGAAAGAAGAATTCAAAATGAGTCTTATGGGTGAGATTAAATTCTTTCTGGGATTACAAATCAAACAAACTCCCAAAGACACTTTCATCAGTCAAGCCAAGTACACAAAAGAGATTATCAAAAAGTTCGGTATGGGAAAAGGTAAGGCCTATAGAACACTAATGAGCCCATAAACAAGCATTGATTCAAAATTGTCTGGAAAAGACATTGATGAAAAGTTGTATCGGGGGATGGTCGGATCTCTACTTTACTTAACTTCAAGTCGACCAGAAATTCTGTTCAGTGTATGTAGATGTGCCAGATTCCAGTCGACTCCTAAGGAGTCTCATGTCACTTCCATAAAATAAGTCATCTGATATATAATAGGAACTCTAAACTTTGGACTATGGTATCCCTATTTCTCATATTTTTATTTAATTGGTTATTCAGGTATTGATTTTGCAGGAGATAAAAATAACAGAAAGAGCACAAGTGGAATATGTCAAATTCTTTGTGATTCCATTATCCCATGAAATAGCAAGAAGAAAACTTTTGTTGTTCTTTCAACCACTAAAGATGGATACTTAGTTGTCGAAAGTTTCGGTACTCAAATCTTATGGATTATGTATCAGCTTCTTGACTTGGACTTATCTTTTGAATCTGTTCCCATTATGTGTCATAACACCAGTTCTATTAGCTTATCTAAGTATATTGTGAATCATTCTAGGGATAAATATATTGATACTAAGAATCATTTTATTTGAGATCATGTATGGAATGGTGAGTTTACTCAAAAATTTGTTGACTCCGAAAATCAACTAGCAGATATTTTTACAAAACCACTGCTAGAAGAATGATTTTGTTCCCCGCGAGAAAATGGCTTGGTATTATTATAATTAATGATTTTGATCATTATTTTTGATAGTATTTTACCATGATTTTTGTTAAATAAAAAATCCTATAAATGATTTGTAATACCCTGAAGTTTCCTAACTAATTTCGTCCCTAGAATGTCAAATATTAGCTTCTAAATTTAATGATGTTTTTTCCATGGGGAATTTTCAAGATTTTCACTTTTTGTCATTTGGGAAATTCAAAAAGGTTTCCATCAATATAAAATTTGCCTAAATTCGATAATTAGGTAAAAAGTTATGACTGTTTCAATTCCCCATCGTAAAACAACACCACATTGGTCAGTGGCGCACCGCGCCACAAGATAAAAAGGCAATTGTCATTTTTCTAGTATCCCAACACAATTTCTCTGCATCACACAAAACTTCCAGGTTGCAAACAAAGTTAAAATGAGATGGCTCTGCGTTGTGCCATTTCCCTATTGCCCAATTGTCAAATTCCAGTGACACGGTGCGATAGCGCCGTGTCATGCCAGGGGTCTAGGTCAAGAAATTTTCAACAATTTAAAAGACGTGTCCAAGGGTTAAAAGGGTCAATTTTCCACCCCTATTTAAACCTAATAACACATGATTCGACCATTTTTCACCTAAAATATAGTGTTTCTCTCAAGAACAAGCTAGAGTTTTCAATTGAGGATTCAAATTCAATACACAAATTCAAGAGTCTCTCCATCAATCTTGGATAAATCAAGATCTAAGGTATACATAGTGTTCATTCATAGACTCCTTTCATCCATGAAGCCCAAGAATCTTTTTTCAAAGTTCAATTATATGGATTTTTATGAATTCCATCTTGGGATTGCTTTTGTTCATGTTGATAATGACCAATTGAATTCCCATCCATGTTTGGTGATCAATCTTAAGTGGAATTAATTATTATAGGTAAAGCTTCACGTGAATCCATAATTAAACACTTGAATGGTGAAATTAAAATTGAATCATGATGTTTACTTGTTGTGTAATGTTTTCTACATATATTATGCTTACCATGTGTTTGATTAAATGCCTATGCGAAGGAAAAGTTCCCTACTAGTATAATAATATGAAATCCTAATTCATTTGCAAGTTCATGCATGTCAAGTGTTTGATGAAATGTCTTGTTCAATAAATTATGGATATATGTGTGACCATTATGGTGCTTTAAAACTTGTACCGCATGAATTCTCTAACTTATTATATTATGTATTGATGATGTTGGTTATGTATTCAAGAAATTTATTCTTTTTCAATTTCCTTCTATCGAGTCCTGGGGGTACTCGTACCCAAAAAATATATCTATGTGCCTAGAGCCAATGTCATATTTTCACGATATCCTCATTCAAGCCATGATCCATATAACTCAGTCAGTCATATGACTCAGGAAAGTTCAGTAATTCAGTAATCTCATGAACTAAGTTAGTGATCAGATAGTAGTATTCCTTCAGTCAACAGAATGTAGGAAACTCAGTCCATATACAGTTCAGTAGATCATATACAGTGTCTATTCAGATAGGAGTAGGAGTTAGTACCGAGTTATCCCAGGGATGGGAACTCACCTATTATTTAGAGGGTATGATTCTTAGAAGCAGTCCTTGCATTCCAGAACTACGTAGCCAGTATAAGTTAAGACATCTTAGCCTATTATATAAGGGTAGATGAGGTGGCTTAACCTATTTTATGAGGGTTCCCACCGTTTTCACTAGAGTTACCTATTATATGAGGGTTACTCACAAATTGTGCTTACCAGTGGCTTGGTATTGACACTCTTCTAATTGGGGTTATAGATTAGACTTCAACCCAGCTATAATGGCGTATTAAGGGCATGTCAGTTATATAACTACTTCCCAAGTTTCAGTATCAGTATCTGTAAAAGAACATAGATAGTTATTTAGACTTTAGGAATGTCAGATATAGTCAACTCAAATACAGTACGGAACTCAGCTAGTTCTATCAGATTCAGGACTATCAAATACAATCACTCCTGTTATTAGTTATATCAGTTATCAGAACTCAGTCATTAGTCATATTAGCTATCAGTAAATTTAGGTTATCATGATCTCCATTATAGTTACTATGTATTCATGTATGTAATCTCGCCTTCATGTTATCTAGTCAATTAGTATAGTTCCTGCATGTAAACCCTTTGCATTCAGCCTACCTCACATGCATACTAGTACATTCAAAGTACTTATGCATTTGTGCTATGTTGTTTAATACTATAGGTTGATAAGCACGAACTCCAGAGCATTAGTAGCATTCCAATCTCAGTATTCAGAGTTAGTAGTGAGTCCTCATCTTTTGAGGACATGATCATTATTGTAATATCTTATTAATTAATTTATTATTTGGAGTTAGTTGCGGACATGTCCCATCAACTTCTTATCAAGACAGTTCAGTCAGTTAGAGGCTTTTCAGACTATTATATTTCAGACAGATTATTTTAGTTATTTTGGGTATGACCCAGATGTTCTGTTTTTACAAGTTACATAATAGTTTTGAACCTTAGGCCGTTTAGCTCATGTTTCTGCATTATACAGTATATTATGCAGTATACAGGCATAGATATCAGTCATGGGTTAGCTTATGGTCATTTGGTGTTATGAGCACTGTGTAGCATTCTGGGTATCAAATTCGGGGTGTTACAAACATGGTATCAGAGCCTAAGGTTTAATAGTGTTCTAGCAAGTCTAAAAGCCACATCTAGTAGAGTCTTGTACATAGGTGTGTTGCGCGCCACAATTATGTACAAGAGGCTATGAGATGTTTTAGGAATAGTTCCACTTCTTTCAGTATTCATGTCATGCCAGTGAGCATAATCTCAAGTAAATCTCTCAGAATGATTTATTTATCCCTTTCTTCTACAGAACATGCCTCCTAAAAAAGAAATGGGAATCAGCCAGCCCCTCATCCCAAAGATCCTTTGGGAGAACATATTTCTCATGTAGATTTTAGAGCTGCATTCACTGCTCTTTCTCAGTTAGTTACTACTCAGAATGAATTACCAGCTGTCGTTTCAGCCAACCCAGTAGCCAATTCAGCTGCATCCAAGATTTGGGACTTCACTTGAATGAAGCCTCTATGCTTTCTCAGGTGTAAGTTAGATGACGACCCTCAAGAATTTATCGATCAAGTTTAGAAGGTTATATACAACATGGGGGTTACTCCTATTGAGAGTGCTGAGCTAGCTGTATATTAGTTATAGGATGTTGCTCACACTTGGTTTAAATAGTGGAAGTCAGAAATGCCAGATGACGCAGGGCTTATTGAGTATGAAGAGTTTGTCACCGCATTCTTAGATAGATTCCTTCCCCAAGAACTGAGAGAGGCTAAGGTGTTAGAATTCATCAACCTCAGGTAGGGCAACATGACGGTGAAAGAGTATTCTCTTAAGTTTACTCAATTAGCCAGATATGCCCCTCATGTGGTTGCAGATAGCAGAGCCAAGATGAGTAAGTTTGTTTCAGGGGTAAACGATAGTGTTGTCAATGAGTGTAAGTCTACAATGCTAAATAGTGACATGAAGTTTGCCAGGCTTATGTCCCATACTCAACAGATAGAAAAGCAAAAGATTAAGATGAGGGAGAAGCAAAATAAGAGAGCAAGGATAGGTAGTTTCAACTTTTCTCAGCCTAAATTAGAAAGAGGGAATCGCTCTCAATTTTTTCCTAAGTCATCAGTTGCAGATCCTTATTTGGCTTGTGCTCTAGATCCTAAGTTTAGGGATGGTAATAAAGATAGAGCGCCACGCTCTAAGTCTTAGGGTAGTGTTATCAGTGCCCGCACCTATCCTCTTTGCTAAACTTATGACAAGCACCATTAGGGTATTTAAAGAGCGGGCAATGGTATTTGTTTTGAATGTGGCAAGCCAAGCCACAAAGTCAGAGACTATCCTCATCTAGGTCCTCAAGATTAGCAGAACTGTTCCTCAGCCCAATTTAGTCGCCCAAACCAGCAGGGTGCCACTTCCAGCGCTATTGGTGGGAAACGTCCAAATACACTTTATACTCTATAGTCCCAGCAAGGTCAGCAAAATTCTCTTGATGTAGTTACCGGTACATTATAGATCTTTCAAGTGCATGTTTAGTATGTGATTTCAAAGCCAGTCCCAAAATTCTAGCAAAGCCCTTCTTAGTAACTACCTCAGTTGGTAAAACCATCATAGCCCAGTGGGTATATAGGAACTGCCCGATTATAATATTTTAGAAAGTCTCTTCAGCAGACTTAGTTGAATTAGAGATGACTAATTTTGATGTCATTCTTGTGATAGATTGGCTTCATTCCTTCTATTCCACAGTCAACTACAGAAATAGAATAATCCAATTTCAGTTTCTAAATAAACCGATCTTAGAGTGGAACTGTTGCGTATCTGCTTTCAGAGGTCAGCTTATTTTCTACCTTCGGGCAAGGTAAATGATATCTAAAGGATATGTCTATCATCTTGTTCATGTTAAGGATTCTAGTTCCAAAACTCCCAGTCTTGAATCTGTTCTAGTTGTGAATAAATATTCAGATGTCTTTCCCGAAGATCTTCTAGGAATTCCTTTTGAAAGGGAAATAGACTTCGACATTAATCTTCTTCCAGATACTCAGCCTATATCTATTCAGCCATATAGAATGGAACCTACAGAACTCAAAGAACTGAAAGATCAGTTGAAGGATATCTTAGATAAGGGAGTTATCAGACCCAGTGTGTCCCTATAAGGTACTCTAGTCTTATTCGTGCACAAGAAAGATGGTTCTCTCAGAATGTGCATTTATTACTGTTATCTCAATAAATTCATGGTCAAGAACAAGTATCCACTTCCCAGAATTGATGACTTATTTTACCAACTTTAGGGTGTCAACTATTTCTCTACGATAGACCTCAGGTCTGGCTATCATCAGCTTAGATTCAGTTAATGTGACATTCCGAAGACAACCTTTCATACTCGATATGGTCACTTCAAGTTTGTGTTCATGTCCTTTGGTATTACCAATGCCCCAGCAGCTTTTATAAACTTGATGAACTGTGTGTTCAAGCAGTACTTAGATATGTTCATCATAGTCTTCATAGATGACATTCTGGTCTATTCTGCATTGACCGTGATCATACAGACCATCTCAGAATTGTACTCTAGACTCCCAAAAATCATAAGTTATTCGCCAAATTCAGTAAGTGTGAATTTTGGCTAAGTTCAATAGCATTCCTTGGCCATAACATTTATGGTGATGGTATTAGAGTTGATACTCTAAAGACTGAAGTAGTAAGAAACTGGCCTCGCCCTATCTCTCCATTATATATTAGAAGGTTTTTAGGTTTGGCTGGCTTTTATAGACTGTTTGTTAAAGGATTTTCTTCTATTGGATCCCCTATGTCCAGATTGACTTAGAAGAAAGTCAAGTTCCAGGGGTCAGATCCTTGTGAGAAGAGTTTTCAGGAGTTGAAGACTTAGACTTAACTTAGCCCCAGTCATAGCTCTTCCAGATGCTCTAAATATGTTTGTAGTGTACTTTGATGTATCTAGAATAGGTTTGGGTTATGTCCTCATGTGGCATGGTAAGGTCATATCCCACACCTCCAGACAGCTTAAACCCCATGAGAAGAATTATCCTACTCATGATCTTGAGTTAGCAGCCAAAGTATTTGCCTTAAAGATTTGGAGGCATTGTTTATACGGTGTTCATATAGATGTATTCACAGATCATAAGAGTCTCCAGTATGTTTTTTCTCCAAAAGATCTCAATCTTCATCAGAGAAGGTGGTTAGAGCTCTTGAAAGATTATGACATAAGTGTTATTTATCATCTGGGCAAGGCCAACGTAGTGGCCGACACTCTCAGTAGATTGTCTATGGGTAGTGTTGCTCATGCTGAGGATAATAAGAAGATGTTAGCTTAGGAAGTCCATCATCTTGCCAGACTAGGCATTTGATAGTCGATATAGAATAGGGTGATAAATAGTTCAGAGTAGTTTAGAATCATCCTTAGTTTTTGAGGTAAAAGAAAAGCAAGATAGAGATCCCAGTCTTGTCAAGTTGAAAGAGTCAATCAAGGATAAAAAGGCAGAGGTTTTCTCCTAAGGTGGAGATGGTGTATTACGTTCTCAGGGTCTTCTATGTGTTCCTGGTGTAGATAACTTAAGGCAATGAATTCTTGAAAAAGCGCATGCTGCGCACTACTCTATTCATCCATGGGCCACAAAGATGTACCACGATTTGCGGGAGATTTATTGGTGGAGTGGGATGAAAAGAGATGTTGCAGAGTCTGTGGCTAAGTACTCTACATGTCAGCAAGTTAAGATAGAGAATCAGAAGCCTAGTAGGCCCATGTAGGAGTTTAATATACCTACTTGGAAGTAGGAAGAAGTGAATAAGGACTTTGTGATGGGTTTGCCTTGTACTTGTCATCAGCATGATTCAGTTTGTGTCATTATAGACAGAATGACCAAGTTAGCTCATTTCCTTCTAGTCCATACCCCTTATTCAACTAATGATTATGCCAAACTCTATATCAGGGAGTTGGTTAGATTTCACGGTGTTCCTCTATCTATTATCTTAGACAGAGGTACCCATTTTACCTCTTATTTCTGGAAAGCGCTCCAAAAAGTTCTTGGTACCAAAATTTATCTCAATACTACCTTTCATCCTTAAATAGATGGTCAAGTAGAAAGGATGATTCAGACCCTAGAATATATGCTAAGGGAGTGTGCGATTGATTTCAAGGGTAGTTGGGATAACTATTTTCCTTTAATTGAGTTTGCATATAATAATAGCTATCATTTCAGTATTCGAATGGCTCTATTTAAAGATATCTATGGTAGGAAGTGCAGATCTACAGTTAACTAGTTTGAAGTTAGTGAGGCCTCAGTCATAGGTCCTGACTTAGTATCTGATGCCTTAGAGAAGGTCCAGTTGATCATAAATAGAATCTGGGCTGCTCAGAGCTAACAGAAGTCTTATGCTGATGTGCACAGAAAGGATCTCGAGTTCGAGATTGGTGACTATGTCTATCTAAAGGTCTCTCCCATCAAGGGAGTGAAGAGGTTTGGCAAAAAGGAAAAGCTTAGTCCCCGATATGTCGATCCCTTCAAAATTCTTAGTCGTTTCAGCAAGGTAGCTTATGATCTCGAATTACCTTTAGATCTAATCTCATTTCATCAAGTCTTCCATGTCTTTTTTCTTAGGAAGTTAATAGGTAACCCAGCAGTTATAGTCCCTATTCAGAGTGTAGATGTTTAGAATAACCTCTCTTATGAAGAGATTCTGGTTGAAATTTTTGATTGTCAGACTCAAATACTGAGGAGCAAAGAAGTCCCTGAAGTCAAAGTTCTTTGGCGGAATTATTCCATTGAGGGAGATACTTGGAAAGTAGAAGAAGATATACATACCAAGTATCCACACCTCTTCCCTAATAACTCAGACTTAGCTCAAGGCAACAGTTCTCCTTAAGTTTTTCAACTTTCATGTCCAGATTTTAGTTACAACTTGGCATCAGTCTCATGTTCAGAGTTTCATTGTAAACTTGGTACTAAGTACCACTGCATATTCAATCATATAATCATGCATTAGATTAGCCATGTGTTCATGCATCAGACGTGCATTCTCATACTGAGAAATTCAGTTATTAGAAATCTCAATCATGTAATCATGAGTCTGTTAAGTCATGAAATCGTACATCAGATATGCCTGCTCAGTGTAAATCTTAGAAATATCAGTCATGTTTCGGTTGTTCATGTTCTGCATATACTTTTTCTCATCATTTTTCCTATCTCAGTCAGTCTCATTCGAGGAAGAATGTTCCCAACGGGGAGATATTACAATACCCCATACTTTTCCTAGTTAATTTCATCCCAAAAATGTCAAGTATTATCTTTTAAATTAAATGATGTTTATTTCATGGGTAATTTTCAAGATTTTCAGTTTTTGTCAAGTGGAAAATTTAATAAGCATTCCATTGATATAAAATTCGCCAAAATCCAATAATTGGGTAAGAAGTTATGACTATTTCAAGTCCCCGTCGTAAAACAGCAACATATTGATTAGTGGCGCGCTACGCCACAAGATAAAATGGCAATTTTCCTTTTTCCAGAGTCCCAGAACAATTTCTCTGTGTTGCACCAAAATTCTAGATCACAAATGAAGTGGAAACGTGATGGCTTTGCATCTCGCCATTTCCCTACTTCTCAATTGTCAAATTCTAGTGACATGGCTTGATAGTGGTGTGTTGCGCCAAGGGTCCAGGTCGGGAAATTTTCACCAATTTAAAAGACGGTTCCAAGGGTTAAAAGGTTCAATTTCCTACCCCTATTTAAACCTAATAACACGTGATTCAGGCATTTTTCACCCAAAACATAGTGTTTCTCTCAAGTTTCTCTCAAGAACAAGCTAGGGTTTTCAATTGAGCATTCAAATTTAACACGCAAATTCAAGAGTCTCTCTGTCAATCTTTAGTAAATCAAGAACTAAGGAATGAATCGTGTTCATTCATGGACTCCTTTCATCCATGAAGCCCACGAATCTCTCTTCAAAGCTCTAGTATATGGATTTTTATGAATTCCATGTTGGGTTTTCTCTTGTTCATATTGATAGTGAGCGATTGAATTATAATCCATGTTTGGTGATCAATATTAAGTGGAATTAATTATTGTAGGTGTAGCTTCACGTGAATCCATGATTAAACCCTTCAATGGTGCAATTATAATTGAATCATCATGTTTACTTGTTCTGTAATGTTTTCTATATATACTATGCTCACCATATGTTTGATTAAATGCCTATGTGATGGAAAAGTGCCCTACTAGTATGATAATATGAAATACTCATTCATATACAAGTTCATGCATGTCAAGTGTTTGATAAAATGTCTTAGTCAATGAATTATGAATATATGTGTGGCCACTGTGGTGCCCTACTAGTATGATAATATGAAATACTCATTGATGTTGGTCATGTATTCAAGAAAGTCATTCTTTGTCAATTTCCTTCTATCGAGTCTTGGGGGTAATCGTACCCGAAAAAATACAGCTATGTGCCTAGAGCCAGTGTCATGTTTTCACGATATCCTTAGTCAAGCCATGATCCATAGAACTTAGTCAGTTATGTTACTCAGGAAAGCTCAGTAATTCAGTAATCTTAGAAATCTCATGAACTCAGTCAGTGATCAGATATCAGTAGTATTCCGTCAGTCAACCGAATTCAGGAAACTTAGTCCATATACAGTTCAGTAAATCATATATAGTGTATAGTTAGATGGGAGTAGGAGTTAGCACCGAGTGAGCCCAAGGATGGGAACTTACCTTTTATTTAGAGGGTGTTTAACTTAGAAGCAGTCCTTGCATTCACGAACTATGTAGCCAATGCAGGTTGAGACATATCAGCCTGTTATATGAGGGTTCCCACCGTTCTCACTAGAGTTACCTATTATCTGAGGGTTACTCACAGATTGTCCTTACCAGTGGCATAGTATTGATACCCTTCCAATTGAGGTTACAAATTAGACCCCAACCTAGCCATAATGGCGTTTTAGGGGCATGTCAGTTAGATAACTACTTCTCATAGTTTCAGTATCAGTATCAGTAAAAGCACTCAAATAGTTCTTCAGATTTTAGGACTGTCAGATACAGTCAACTCAGACACAGTACAGAACTCATCTAGTTCCATCAGATTTAGGACTGTCAGATATGGTCAGTCATGTTATCAGTTATATCAATTATCAAAACTCAGTCATTGGTCATGTTAGTTATTAGTAAATTCACGTTATCACTATCTCAAATATAGTTACTATGTATTCATGCATGTAATCTCACATTCATGTTATCCAGTCAATTAGTATAGTTCATGCATGTAAACCCTTTACATTCAGCCTACCTCACATGCATACCAGTATATTCAAAGTACTGACGCACTTATGTTATTGTGTTTTATACCATATGTTTAGAAGCATGAGCACCAGAGCATCAGTATCATTCTAGTCTTAGCAGTCAGGGTTAGCAGTGATTCATCATCTTTCGAGGACTTGATCATTATTTTATTATCTCATTAATTAATTTATTAGTTAGAGTTAGTTAGGGCCATGTCCCATCATGTCCTTATCAAGATAGTTAAGTCAGTTAGAAGCTTTTTAGTCTATCATATTTCGGACAGATTATTTGAGTTGTTTTGGGTATTTCATACCCTACCCAGATGTTATGTTTGTACCAGTTACATAACAGTTTTGAACCTTATGGTCTTTCAGTTCATATTTCCTCATTATAGAGTATATTATGCAATATACAGGTATAGATATCAGTCATGTTTTAGCTTGTGGTCCTTCGGGGTCATGAACACCATGTAGCATTCCAGGTACCAAATTTGGGGTGTTACATGATTCTATGGCAACATGCATAAATCCCTCACATACTTTCCGTCCATATAGGTTGTAAAATAATTTCATTTTTTTACTCCTTGTTGTATCTGTATGTATGGATTTCTTTGTCTATATATTTCCTATATGTTGTTTCTTTTTCTATTATGTCAAAAGGGTAGAAAGAAGGAACATCAGAGATGCCTACCGGTCATTGGGGGAGAAAGCAGGAACGTCAGAGTCGACTACCAGTTTGTGGGAGAAGATGATAAATAGGGAAGTTAATTGTTGTTCACTCTTATTTTTCATTATCAAAAAAGGGGATATTGTTAGCCTCCAAAGTCTACATTTTAATAATGACAAACTAACAAGTGTATCTTTGTAGGATATTGAAGACTACTAATATTTGAAGGATAAAGTAAGCCGGCTCCAACAATTTGAAGGACATCAGGAATGGTAGGACATCAAGTCATGATCTACGGCATCCAAGTAAATCAATCACAAGATCTGAGAATCGAAGGACATCAGGAATAGAAGGACATCAATAATGGAAGGACTACAAGAATAGAAGGACATCAATTCACGATCCATCGCATCAATGTAAATCAATCACAATGAGAACAAATGGAACGATAATCAGCCCTAAAATAGTCTAGTTGACCTCTGAATGCTGAAGTACTACCCTTCCACTCAAGGACGGGTTCATTCGAAAATTGAAACTAGACTATTTTATTTTTGCAGTCGACTGTGGCATAGCAGAAATAAAGCCAATACATGCCGATAATGACATCAAAATCATGCATCTCTAATTTGACTAAGTCTGCTGAAGTGACTTTCTAAAATATCATAATCGGGCAGTTCCTGTATACCCGCTGGGCTATGATGGTTTTACCCACTGGAGTAGAGACTGAAAAGGGCTCTGCTAGGATTTCAGGACTGATTCCAAAATCGACTACTATATAAGGAGTAATAAAAGATAAAGAAGCTCCTTGATCTAGAAAAGCGTAAACATGCACATGAAAGACTTATAACATACCAGTAACTACATCAGAAGAATTTTTCTAATCCTGTCGGGACTGAAGAGCATAGAGATGATTTGGGCGTTGCCCACTAGTAGCACTGGTAGTGGTACCCTATTGATTCGGGCGACCGAACTAAGTTAAGGAGTGATTTTGTTGACCCTGAGAACCTGGCTGAGGACATTGTCTAACTCTGTGGCCTAGCTTGCAACATTCGATTCAACTACCACTGCCAGCTCTAAAAATGTCTTTAAGGAGCTTGCCATAAGTCTAGAAAAGAAGATAGGTATGGGCACTGCCCTAGGACTTAGAGTCAGGCGCTCTATATCTATTACCCTCCCTAAACTTAGGAAATGGAGCACTGGCTAAAGAAAGGGCTGGAACTAGTGACTTAGGATGAAACTGGGAACAATTTTATCCTTCTAATTTAGGCTGAGCAAAGTTGAAACTACCTGTCTTTACTCTCTTATTCTGCTTCTCCCTATACTTAATATTCTGCTCCTCTATCTGCTGAACATGAGTCATAAGCCTAGCTAAAGTCATGTCACTATTCAGCATGGCAGATCTGCACTCATTTACCATGCTATCATTTACCCTAGAATTGAACTTACTTATCTTGGCTCTGCTATCTGCAACCACATGAGGGGCATATATGGCTAATTGAGTAAACTTAAAAGAATACTTTTTCACCTTCATATTGCCCTGCCTAAGGTTGATAAATTCTAGTACCTTAGCCTGTCTAAGCTCTTGGGGAAAGAGTCTATCTAAGAATACAGTAACAAACTTCTCCCACTCTATAGGACCTACATTATCTAACCTCTCTGACTTCCACTGTTTGAACAAAGTATGAGCCACAACCTGTGAATGATATGCAGCTAGCTCATCACTCTCAACAGTAGTCACTCCCATGATGTCTGTCACCTTCTAAACCTGATCAGTAAATTCTTGAGCATCCTCATCTACCTTAGACCCAAGGAAGGACGGAGGATTCATTCGGTTGAAGTCCTGAATCCTAGCTATGGCTTTGATGGCAACTTGGTTGGTTGGTATAACTATTGACCATTTATTTTGAGCGGCAACTATTAAGCAAGAGTAGTGAATGCGGCCCTTAACTCCACATGAGAAACATGATCACCCAACGGATCTTTGGGCTGAGGGCTAACTTATTTCCGTTTCTTCTTTTAGGAGGCATGTTCTGTAAAAGAAAGAAGGAAACAGATTAGACTAAGATATTGACTTGATATTATTGTTATTCGCACAATATAAATACCTAAAGAAGGGAAATTGTTCCTAAAACATCTTATAGTCTCTTGCACATAAATATGGTGCGCAACACACCTATGTACAAGACTCTACTAGATGCGGCTTTTAGACTCCCTAGGATTCTATTGAACCTTAGTCTATGATACCAAGTTTGTAGCACCCCAAATCTGATACCTGGAATTCTACATGGTGCTCATGACCTAAAAAGACCATAAGTTAACCCAAGATTGATATCTTTATCTATATACTGCGTAAAATACTTTATAATATGGAAACATGAACTGAAAGGCCATAAGGTTCAATACTGAATGTGGTCTAAATGATATAACATCTGTGTGAGGTAATAAAATATCTTAAACAAAACTAAACATACTGAAGTTTGAAATATGATAGTATAGAAAGCCTCTACCTGATTGAACTATCTGCGTAAGGAGTTGATGGGACATGTACCCAACTAACTCCAACTAATAAACTGATTAATGAGATGATAGGGAAATAATCATGCCTTCAAATAATGAGGACTCGGTTCTAACTCTGATTGCTGAACCTATGGTATAAGACACGATAGCGCAAATGCATCAATACTTTGAATGTACCGATATACATATGAGGTAGGCTGAATACATGGGGTTTATATGCATAAACAATTATAATAATTGACTAACTATCATGAGCATGAGAATACATGCATGAAATATAACATCAGACACTAATACTGTGACAACATGATTACTGAATTTTAATATGACTAATAACATGAGTAACTGTATCTAACAGTCCTGAATCTGATTGAACTATGTAAGTTTCATACTATATCTTAGTTGACTGTATCTAACAATCCTAAATTCTGAAGAACTATCTAAGTTCTTTTACTGAGACTGTGGGAGGTAGTCATCTAACCGATATGCCCCAAATAATGCATTATGGCTAAATTGGGATCCAATCTATGCTCTAATAGGAAGGGTGTCAATACCGCACAACTGGTAAGGACAACATGTGAGTAACCCTCATATAACAGGTAAATCTAGTGAGAACGATGGGAACCCTCCAATAACTGGTTAAGCCACCTCATCTACCCTAATACAGTAGGCTATGATGTCTCAACCTGTGCCGGCTACATAGTTTTGGAATGGAAGGATTGCTTCTAAGAATCACACCCTCATATAACAGGTGAGTTCCCATCCTTGGGTTCACTCGTTGCTAATTTCTACTCCTATCTGAATAGACACTGAACATAATTTAGTAAACTGAACATGGACTGAGTTATTAAATTCCATTGACAGATGGAATATTACTGATATCTGACAATTGGCTGAGTTCATGAGATCATGGAGATTTCCTGAGTCATAAGAATGTCTGAAGTCTAAGGATTCATATCTTGACTGAGAGTATCGTGGAAACATGACATGGCTCTAGGCACACAACTAATATTTTGGGTACAAGTACCCCCAGGACTTGATGGAAGGAAAAATGACCAAGCATAACTTACTAGAACATATAACTAACATCATAATCCATAATACATTTATAGAAGCATTCCATCAAAACATATGATAGGCATAACTTGTACATACAGGGGAATTTCATGATATAATACTAGTTGGGCATTGTTCCTTCATCTAGGTATTTAATCCAACACATGGTAGGCATAGCACATGTAAACAACACTATACAACAATTAATCATCATGATTCATCTCTAATTTCATCATCTAGGGTTTATTCATAGGTTCACATGAATATACATCTATACAAATCAATTCCACATAAAATTGGTCACCCAACATGGATTTGAATTCAATTGATCATTCTCAACATAAACAACACAAACCCAACATGAAATTCATAAAGAAATCCATAAACTTAAACTTAGAAAAGAGATTCTTAGACTTTATGGACCAAAGGAGTCCATGAATGAACACGACGCATTCCTTAGTTTGTGATTTCGTGTAGACTGACGGAGAAACTTTCTTTGAATTGGATCTTCTATGAAAACCCTAACTTGTTCTTAAAAGGTTTTTGAGAGAAGAGAGTGTATTTTGGGTGGAAAATAGCTGAATCATGTGTTAAAAGGCTTAAATAGGGGTGGGAAGTTAGCCCTTTTAACCGTGGACGCATCATTAATTTTCATAAAATTTTCCCGAATTGGACCTGTAGCACGACACGACGCTATCGTACCGTGCCACTAGAATTTAACAATTGGAAAACCGAGGGATGGCATGATGCGGAACCATCGCACTGCTCCTTCTTTTGTGACTTGGAACTTTATTGCGACGCAGAGGAAATAGCGCTAAGACACTAGAAAAGGACAATTCTAAATTTAGACCCTGGCGTAACGTGCCATAATCGCAGACTCCTACCGGAATTTGCCAAATGTATTTTCTCTTGTGGCACGGTATGCCACTGAGTAATTTGGCATTTTTTTACGATAGAAACTTGAAATAGTCATGAATTCTAACCCGGTTATTGGATTTGGGCGAATCATATATCAAAGAAAATCTTATTGAATGTCCCACATGACAAAAAGTGAAAATCTTTAAAATTTCTTATGGAATAACCATCATTCAATTTAGAATATAATACTAGACATTCTTGAGATAAAATTAGCTAGAAAAGGTATGGGGTATTACACCCTAATAGTTATATTCTTGAATTATGATACTGCCATGTGATTGAAATATTTAAGTGCATCAAGGTTTGCATATATTTATGTTTTGATTTACAATATTTTTCTTATGATTTGTATTTCATTAATATGACTATATATTGTTGAAATATTTCAAGGTGATTATTGAGCATGATGTTTTATTATGAAATCCTATGAAATAAAGCATTAATTCCAAGCCCCAAGTATAAACATTATGTTTACAAGGAAGATTAATCTTTTGAAACTTCATTCACATATATTATAGCATGATTCAAGAGAGATTGATATTTTGATCTAAGGATAAGATATAAAATCCATAATTGTTCATCCTAATTATTATTTAAAGAAAGAAAAGCATAACTGGTTTTTAGTCTATAAAACCTTATGCTATTTTAAGGTGAATTTCATAAAGTATGATCATATAAGTATCATGCGAGTAGTATTTAGCATCGAGAAAGGAATCAAATAAGCGTATCCTAAATTTTTGGAAACTACGTGCCACCGTAGGTTAAGATTTTCCCCAATATGGATGAAGTTTAGTGAAAACTTAATATAAGGTTCTATTCCAATGGCAAGGATAGGACAGCTCTCCCCAACATGGGGAAGATATTGGACTCCACGGTAGCTCACATTATTTATGTCGGCCATATGAATCTCCATCAAAGAAATAAAAGTAAAGATTTTAGTAACTAAGTGTAATGACTCACTAAGCTTATCATTTTATGATTTATTATTCATGTTATATGATATTTCATCTTTCAGTTTTTATTCATGATAAAGTTGAGTCCTTTAACACTTAGCATGCATTATTTGAAAGTATGTTCAACTTCATTTTTACTTATTGCATTCCCCCCCCCCCCTATAATCAGTACATTCCAAAGTACTGGCCATATATATGTCTCTATGGATACATCTCTTCATGATGTAGGTACCAGCTATAGCCCACACTTCATAATCAAACAGTTTGTAACTTCCATCCAGCAAGTGATGATTTTTTTTATTTGAGGACTTGAGTCAACTACAGTTTCAATATTGTATATTTTATTCAATTGTATTGATTAGGGATAGTTGGGGGTCATGTCCCAACTAACTATAGTCAGTATTAGTAAAGGATTAATAGACCATCAACTAGAATTGATGTCTTTAGTTTCAGCTTTCTTTTGTATAATCCAGTGATGTAAATGTTGTAAGACATTTTTGTATTGAACAAATTCAGCTAATTGAATCTCTTAGACTTATTATTTCCTATTTTTATGTATTTTATTCCATCGCTCACGAGTTATGTCAGTATCATGGGTTATCCTAGGATCACTTGTGGTTCTAAGAACTATGTGATGCCTAGGGGGTGGTCTTGGGGCGTTACATTTCTACTTATTTTTTCTTTCCTTCTTCCACTTTTTGCTTATACACCACAAGTTTAGAGATGTCCTTATCCTTGTTCAACAAGGCAGCCTTACACTCCAAGATCAACTCACAGGACAACCACGAACCAAACTTTCTCATTCCAGCCCTCATGCTAGACAACAATTTAGGAGCATAGCCCCACAACTGATGAAACTTCCAAGGCATACTCCTTTATTGAAATCCTACCTTGTTTCAAATTCACGAACTCCTCAACCCTTACCCCCCTCAAATTTTGAGGAAATAAGAGATCAAAGAAAGTACTAGAGAAATTATCCCACAAGGCAGAATCAGCATTGTCACCCCTAGATGATTCTCACTCTTCGTACCATTGGTATGCTACATACTTTAATTGACAAACTACAAACTTTACCTCTTCCATATCAGAAGCATGCATCATAAGGAAGATCTTTTCCATCTCATTAATGAAATTTTAAGGATCTTTGTCAACCATAAAACCAATGAAAATAAGAGGATTCAAACTCATAAATAGGCCAACTCTAGTGGCCTCGGATGATATGCCACTAAACCAACACACTCAATTAGAGAGGCCACCAACTGTGTAAGTAAATGAATCAATGAGCAAAACGCAGCATTAGATATACTAGCCTGGAGTGCCTAGGGAGGGATAGGGGAAACAGTGGAGTTCCATCAAGTCAATCAGAAGTAGTGAACCTAGACTAGGTCTAAAATCCTAGAGTTGGATGAGCTCTGCCATATTATCCTTAGACTGGACAGAAGAGCTCCCGTGATTATCATATCTTCTTGGAGGTATGATCTGAAAGGAAAAAAATATGGATTACAGATATTGATGAACTTAGACTCTATAACTCAAAAATAGAATAAAAATAAAGAGAAATATTTCCAAATGCCTTATAGCCTCTCCCTTATAAATATGGCATGCTACACACTCATAAATAATACCCTACTTGACACGGCGTTGTTAGACACCCAATGACACTAAACCTAGGCTCTAATACTATCTCTATCACAACCAAAACCATGGACTGTTCATGAAGAGTACCTCAAGATCCATATGGACCAGAGAACACCCTTTATACCTAATCTAACCAAATACAACATCCCTCAATATTGGATAATTTCAAATATATAACAATATAGCATGAAACAAACTTAAGAAAAGTGAAAACATGTCTATAACCGACGACCAGTGACACGACAAACAATCAACCAACATCACCCAATATCCACAGTAATCCAAACAAAGACTTCTAAATAAATAACCAAAAACCAACCTTGGTTGATACATGTTCATAACTATGAAAGATGATAGTGATAATGAAAATGATAATGTTAATGATAGTGAAAGCATAAATCAACTCAAATCTAACAATTACTTTTAGAAAAATTCCTAAGCCTTCCAAGGGATAGAAGCTCATTACTTCAGCACAATGTAATAAAATGAGCAGACTAACCTAACTCTGCGCAGGAAAAGTAGAAGTAGATTTGGTGCCTACATCCCATGGAGATACATCTTTCAAAGATGATTAGTGGGGTGAACACTAGAATGTAACTTAGGGATAAGGATAACATAATGCCATGATCAAAAATTTAAAATAATTCAAAATCATTACACATAATCAAATGCATATATATATATATATATATTGGAATAGGGAACAAGGCTTAACATACTCTTTAAAACTTTAGCTTGGATTGTGTAGGTTAACCATCATAACATACAAAGACACCCATGGGCTATATTGGTCCATCTCTTCCCCAACTCGTAGGGACCTAGTGCGTGTAGACACACAAACTATATGGTATACCTATGCACTATAGGGGACTCAAAACTCCCTGCATATCAAGGAGAAACAAGAACCAAATTATGTAAGGAGATGTGGGTGACTCAAAACTACCAATCATATGGTAATAATTATAAGGGGGCCTCAAACCTCCCGGTCATATAGACCCCCTTATTGACAATCGTGGTTTTTAGTATTGGTCCTTTGGGACCACCACTTTCACGACTCAGCTACACAACCCTTATTAAAGCCTAATTAAAATAACTATCAGGCGTTCCTATCATTGAACCACATTACACATTAAGGCATACATTGTTGGTATCATCATACAAACTATACTTGCAAGGTAACATCAACATGCCAACCCAATTATCATCACTTGGGGGATTTCACAACCCTTTGGTATAATTTTACAAATTCCCACTCTTCTCATAACTAAAAATCAATATCACAATATAAGTTGGGGTTATAACCATTTCAAAAGTCACAAGTTTGGGGAAAATCATAGTGTAATACCCTATATTTCTATCTATCTTTGATTCATCCCTAGAACATCAAAGATCTTTCTTCATAGATGAATACCTTTTATTCCCTATGGTATTTTCAAGATTTTGACTCTTTATCATATGGGAAATTGAATAAATTTTCCATTAATACTAAATTCATCTAAATCTAACACTCGGGCTAAGAGTTAGAGCCATTTTAGTAAGACAGTGTACCACCTGGTACTTTAACGCGTCACAGAGTCAGCCAATATGGCAATTTTCCAAAAAACCAATGAGCCTCCATGATATTTGTGCATCCTTGCAAAGCTCAATTTCAGAATTGTCAAAATCTAGTGCACTAACATGATTCCACCGCATCACATGCCTTTCCAGTTTGCAATTAAGGTGGAAATGCGATTTCCACTATGCTGCACCACCAACCAGTTTTCCAGTTGTCCAGTTTCCAATAAGCTAGTGTAATTTCACCTTGTCGCACCAGCATGAAAAATTAGGATTTTCAGATTCCATTATTGAATCCTAAGGACCAATTGGTAATTTTCTAAATCCCCTAATCAGCCTATATATGGGATTTAAATCCTTAATAGCAAAAATTTCTCATTTATTTTCAATATTCCTTAAGAACAAAAGCATTCTCTCTCTAAAATAGAAAATCCTAACTCCCAAGTTTCAAAAGCAATCTCAAGAATCCCTCCAAGAGTCAAGAACTTCAAGAATCTAGATTTTGAGGTATGTTAGATGTTGATTCATGTGTCCCGTCTACCCATGAAGTTCAAGAATCCTTTTCTAAATTCTAAGATTATATTTTTATGAGTTTTCATGATATAGGTGAATTGAAATTCATGTTTATGTGATTGTTGGGTTTTAATTCATGTTTTAGATTATGAGTTTCAAAGTTTGAACCCAGTATATGATGAATTGCATAATGTTCATGATAAACCCTTCAAGTTGCATGTTTTTGATATAGCCATGATACTTAGATGTGGTAATTGTTGTATAACCAAAGCACGCTTCCCATATGTTTGATTAAATGCCTATATGAATGAAGCAGTTCCATTATAGCATGTAAACGTGTAGTCCCCATTTTGTACAAGTTAATTCATGCTAAATGTTTTTTGAAAGGCTTTAGTGAATGAATTATGAGACATTTGTAACCATTCCTATCTATGCATAAGTTTATGACTTTCAAGTGCTTGAAGAGATGCCTCATGAATTGTATTGTGAATAATAGAACATTGTTATGTTATTCAAGACTTTCCATGTTTTATTCTTGTTAATTCTATCGAGTCCTAGGGGTATTTAATACCTGACAGTTTAGCTGCTACCTAGAGCCAGTGTCAGTTTTTAAGATAATCTTAGTTGTGCCATAATCAGAAGAACTCAGTCAGTTACATAACTTAGGAAAACTCGGTAATCTTAATATCAGTCCAGTCCTGCTCTGTAAATTAATTCAAAACATAGTAGCATTCAGTCAGTTAACAGAATTCAGTAGTATTCCATCAGTCAACAGAACTCAGTAACTCAGTTTAGTTTGGTTAAGAAGTAAGATTAGTAATAGCTCAGTCAAGCCTAGTATGAAGTAGGAAAGTTTAGTGTTATTCAATTGGGAGTAGGACTCAGCATCGAGCGAACCTAGGGATGGCGGCTTACCCGTTAGACAGGACAGAGATCCCTAGAAGCAATCCCTAAGTTCTAAAACTACACAACCAGTGTAGGTTATGAGATGTCACCCATTACATAGGACTACCATACTCAGGGTCACCCGCTAGATTAGGACTGACTCCACAGCAGTTGTGTTTACCTGTGGTATGGTACTGACACCCTTCCAGCTGGGGTTATAGGTTAGACCCTACTATTTTAGATTTGGGGCATGTCGGTTAGATGACTACTTCCCACAGTGTCAGTTTCAGTCTCAGTCTTCAGAATAGAACTTAGATCAGTATCACAGAAATTAGGACTGTTAGATACAGTCACTTAGATCATTAAAGAACTTGGATAGTTCCATAGATCCAGGTATTATCCGACAGATAGGACTGATCTCAGATTAAGTCAATCATTTTCATTATAAGCAAATTCAGAGATCACCCACTAGATAGGACTGATCTCAGCTTCAATCAATCAGATATCAGTATTAGTAGACTCAAACATCAGAAATCAGTTATTAGGATTTAGTATTTAGTGTCTACAATAACAGTTATAGTTTATGCAATCATGCGTGTATCCTCATTCCGTAGTCTCATGATATTTAGTCAGTATTGTTCATGCATGTAAACCTTTGCATTAAGCCTTACCTCATCTAGCGTACCAGTATATCTCATGTATTGAAGTATGCTTTTCTATTTTTCCATGGTGTCTTATACCATAGGTTCAGAAGCGTGGGATCCAAAGCACCTTTAGCAGTTCAGATTCAGCCAGCAGCAGTAGACTTAGCAGTGAATCCTCATCATTTAAGGTTGTTTATTATTTTATTATTGCATTAGATTTAGCATTTTAGTAGATGGATTTAGTTGGGGGATTGTCCCATCAATTCCTTATTCAGACAGTTTAGAGGCTTTTTCAGACTAGAGTATTTCCAAACAGTTGTTTTAGTTTTAGTATTATTATACTTTATTCAGTTTTATCTAAGTATTGAACCTTATGGAAAGTTTCTGCTAGTTTTCTACAAATTTACAGTGTAATATTCAGTGCTTAATTATAGATATCAGTCATAGGTTAGCCTCTGGCCCTTCGAGGTCATAAGCACCGTGTGACCACTAGGGGGTAGTTTGTAATACCCCGATCATTCCTTAAGCCTATATCTATGTTTTTGAATGGATATGTATGACTTCCAAAGTGATTGATGTTTAAACCATGTTGTATTGCTGCCCAAAATGAATGGACAGTAGTCGTTCCAGCCTACCCAGTGGCCAATGCAGCTGCAGCTAAGATTTGAGACATCACCCGAATGAACCCTCCATTCTTCTTCGGATCTAATTCAGACAAATACCTTCAAGAATTCATCGATGTGATTCAGAAGGTGACGTATATCATGGGAGTGACTACTATTAAGAGTGCTAAGTTAGCCGCATATCAGTTGCAAGATATGGCTCATACTTGGTACAAACAGTGGAAGTCTGTAAGGTTAGATGAAGCAGGTTCTATAGAGTAGGAGGAATTTGTCATGGCTTTCTTAGATAGAATCTTTTACCAAGATCTGAGAGAGGTGAAGGTTCTAGAATTCATCAACCTCAGATAGGGCAATATGATGGTAAAAGAGTATTCTCTCAAGTTTACTCAATTAGCCAAATGCGTCCCTCTTGTGGTTGCGGATAGCGGGGCTAAGATGAGAAAGTTCATTTCAGGAGTGAATGACAGTGTGGTAAATGAGTGTAGGTCTACCATGCTAAACAGTGACATGACTTTTTCTAGGATTATGACTCATGCTCAGCAAATAGAGGAGCAGAAGGTTAGGATGAGGGAGAGGCCAAACAAGAGATCAAGGTCAGGAATTTTCAAATTTGCTCAGCCCAGATCAAAAGGAGAAAACCTTCCCAGTTTTGTCCTAAGCCATCAGTTCCAGCTCCTTCTTCAGTAAGTGCTCCATCTCTTAAGTTCAGAGAGGGAAATAGGGATAGAGCACTAGGCTCTAAGTCTCAGGGAAGTGTTAGCAATGCCCGTACTTATCCTCTATGTCAGAATTACGGTAAGCACCATCAGGGTATTTGTAGAGTAGGGAGTGGTATTTGTTTTTGATATGGTAAGCCAGGCGACAGAGTTAAGGATTGTCCTCAGCCAGGTCCTCAGGGTTAGCAGAACCATTCTTCAGCTCAGTCCGGTCGCCCGAACCAGTAGGGTGTAACTTCCAGTGCTACTAATGGATAATGCCCAAATAGACTCTATACTCTTCAGATCCGGCAAGATCAGGAAAATTCTCCTGATGTCATTACTGGTACATTACAGATCTTTCTTGTGCATGTTTATGATTTGCTAGATCTAGGTACATCCTTATCTTTTGTTACTCCCTTTATAGCAAGAGATTTTTGAATTAGTCCTGAAATTATAGCAGATCCCTTTTCAGTCTCTACCCCAGTGGGTAAAACTATCATAGCTCAGTAGGTACACAGGAACTGCCTAGTTATAATATTTTAGAAAGTTACCTCAACAGATTTGGTCAAATTAGAGATGACTGATTTTGATGTCATTCTCGAAATCGATTGAATTTATTCCTACTATGCCATAATCGACTACAAAAATAGGATATTTCAATTTCATTTTCTGAATGAACATGTCCTAAAGTGGAGAAGTAGTACTTCATCTTTTAGAGATCAACTTCTTTCCTACCTTCGGGCAAGGAAAATGATATCTAAGGAATGTGTTTATCATCTCGTGCATGTTAACGACTCTAGTTCCAAATCTACCAATCTTGAATCTATTCTAGTGGTTAATGAATACTCAGATATTTTTCTCGAAGATCTTCTAGGCATTCTTCCTAAAAGGAAAATAGACTTCGGCATCGACCTTATTCTAGATACTCAGCCTATTTGTATTCTACCATACAGAATGGCACCTGCAGAGCTCAAGAAACTGAAAGAACAGTTGAAGGATCTCTTAGATAAGGGATTCATCAGACCCAGCGTTTTCCCATGAGGCACACCAGTATTGTTTGTGTGCAAAAAAGATAGTTCTCTTAGAATGTGCATTGATTACCGTTAGCTCAACAAAGTTGCAGCCAAGAACATATATCCACTTCATAAAATTGATGACCTATTTGACCAACTTTAGGGTGTCAGCTATTTCTCTAAGATAGACCTCAGGTTAGGCTACCATCAGCTCTGAGTTAGGGAATATGACATCCTGAAGATAGCTTTTCATACTCGATATAGTCACTTTGAATTGCTAGTTATGTCTTTTGGTCTTACCAATACCCCTGCAGTGTTCATGGACTTGATGAACCGCGTGCTCAAGTAGTACTTAGACATTTTTGTCATAGTCTTTATAGATGATATTTTGGTCTATTATTGTATTGAGCACGATCATGCTAACTATCTTAGAATAGTACTTCACACTCTCAGAAACCACCAGCTATTTTCCAAATATAGTAAGTGTGAATTTTGGATAAGGTCAGTAGTATTCCCTGGCCATATCATTTCCAGCGATGGCATTAGAGTAGATTCTTAAAAGACTAATGCGGTAAGAAACTGGCCTCGCCCTGTATCTCCATCAGATATCAGGAGTTTCTTGGGTTTAGCTTTCTATTATAAATGGTTTTTTGAGGGATTTTTATAAATGGTTTTTTGAGGGATTTTCTCCTATTGCATCCCCTATGTATAGATTGACTCGTAAGAAGGTCAAGTTCCAGTGGTCAGATCCTTGCGAGAAGAGTTTTCTGGAGTTGAAGACTCAACTCACCTCAACTCCATTTTTAGCACTTCCCAGTGGTTCTGATGGGTTCATACTATATTGTGATGCATCCAAAGTAGGTTTGGTTTGTGTCCTTATATTGCATGGTAAATTCATAGCCTAATCCTCTACACAGTTAAAGCCCCATGAGAAGAATTATCCTACTCATGTTCTTGAGTTAGCAGCCGTAGTATTTGCCTCAAAGATTTAGATTCATTATCTCTACGAAGTTCATGTAGATGTCTTCACAGATTATAAGAGTTTTCCGTATGTCTTTTCCCAGAAAGATCTCAATCTTCGTTAGAAAAGGTAGTTAGAGCTCTTGAAAGATTGCGACATGAGTGTCCTTTATCATTCGGTTAAGGCCAATATTGTGGTCGATACTCTCAGTAGACTGTATATGGGTAGTGTTACTCATGTTGAGGATGGTAAAAAAAAGTTGGCTCAGGAAGTCCATCAGCTTTCCAAACTAGGCGTTCGCTTAGTCGATTCTTCAGAGGGTGGTGTATGTGTCTAGAGTAGTTGAGAATCATCTCTAGTTTTCGAGGTGAAAGAAAAGCAAGATAGAGATCCCAGCCTTGACAATTTGAAGGAGTCAGTCAGAGATTAAAAAGTAGCGGTTTTCTCACAAGGGGGATATGGTGTTCTTCGTTTTTAGGGTTGTCTTTGGGTTCCAGATATAAATGACTGGAGGCAGTGAATTCTTGTAGAAGCACATGATTTGTGATACTCTATTCATCCAGAGGCCACTAAGATGTACCATGACTTGTGGGAGGTCAATTGGTGGAGTGGGATGAATAAAGATATTGCAACTTTTGAGGCTAAGTGCTCTACATGTCAGCAGGTTAAGATAGAGCATCAAGAAGCCTAGTGGTTCCATGCAGGATTTCACCATTCCTTATTGGAAGTGGGAAGAACTGAACATGGATTTTGTGATGAGTTTGCCTCGAACTAGTCATCAGCATGATTTAGTTTGGGTCAATGTCGACAAAATGACCAAATCAACTTATTTCCTTCCAGTCCATACCTCTTATTCAGCCGAGACTATGCCAAACTCTACATTAGAGAGTTGGTCAGATTGCATGGTATTCTATTATCCATCATCACAGATAGAGGTACCCAGTTCACCTCTTACTTCTGAAATGTATTCCCAAAGGGTCTAGGTACCCAAGTTCATTTTAGTACAGCCTTTTATCCTCAGATAGATGGTCAAGTAGAAAGGACCATTCAGACTCTAGAATATATGCTAAGAGCATGTGCCATTGATTTCAAGGGAAGTTGGGATGACCACTTGCCTTTGATTGAGTTTGCATAAAATAATAGCTATCATTACATTATTCAAATGTCTTCATTTGAAGATCTCTATGGTAGGAGATGCAGATCTCCAGTTGGTTGGCTCGAAGTTAGTGAGGCCACAGTCATAGGGCCTGACTTAGTGTTTGATGCCTTATAGAAAGTCCAGTTAATTAGAGAGAGACTTCGGTCTGCTCAGAGATGACATAATTCCTATACAAATATACGTAGAAAAAACCTCAAGTTTGGTAAGAAGGGAAAGCCCAATCCCCGATATACCAGTCCCTTCAAGATTCTTAGTCATTTTGGAAAGGTAGCATATGAGCTCGAGTAGCCTTCAGATCTACCTTCAGTACATCCAGTCTTCCATGTCTCTTTGCTTAAGAAGTGCATAGGTGACCTAACAGTTGTAGTCCCTATTTAGAGCATCGATGTTCAGAACATCCTCTCCTATGAGAAAATTTCGGTCAAAATCCTAGACTATTAGATTAGTAAACTAAGGAACAAATAAATCCCTCTAGTCAAAGTTCTTTGGCGAAATCAGTCTATTGAGGGAGCTACGTCAGAAGAAAAAGTAGATATGCGTACCAAGTATCCTCACCTCTTCTCTGCCTATTCAGATCAAGATCAAGGTAATAGTTCTCCTTAAAGTTATTCAATTTCATGATCAGTATTCATTACAAACTTGGTATTCATCTGCATGCTCATGTTCCCATTATAAATTTGGTATCTAGTACCATTACATATTCAGTCATGCATTCATATATCAGTTTACACTTATAATCACGCATTAGATATCCATGTTCAGTTATACAAGCATCTAATATGCATATTCGGTATGATTATTCAGTGTGCCAGTCACGTTAGTCATGAGATCATGTTTCAATCATTCATGTCTAGTTCATATACAGTCTATTATTTCCTCTCTAAGTTAGTTTCTATTCGAGGACGAATGTTTCCAAGGGGGAGATATTATAATACTCCAAAAAATCTAGACCAATATTAGTACCATGCTTCAAGCTCATGAATAATATATCATGGTTCTTTTATAGTTTTATAAGTAACTTATATGTATATTAAGGCTTTAAATAACTCCCAGTGATCAGACGAAACAAAATATTCTGTGTCGATTGAATTATTAGGAAAGATATTGTTTTAGTCAGCTTCAAATGAGCATATCTCTCGTTATACTACAAATTATTGATCTCATGACCTTCTAACAAATAGATAATTGAATTATCTTTCCAACGATATCAATTTCTCCCAAACCTATTATCGGAGAAAAAATTATACCTATTTTACTCCCAGGTAGTGACAATATGAGCTGACGACTTATCACAAGTCTAACGGTTTATCAGCCCATGTCTCCAGGCTTAGATAGAAACCCAAAAATTCCAGCTCCCAGGTAATGACCTGGGGTGATGGGCTATCACAGATCTGATGGTTTATTAGCCTTGGTCGTCAGTTGATAATTTCAGCAACTGGGAAGTGATTTCATAGGGATATTTTGGTCTTTTTTCCTCACTCTAAACACAGTATTAAATACCTGAGAAGGCTATTATCCCATTATTTTCTAATTCTCCACAAGAACAAGAACATTCTATCCCAAAGGGGTTAAACCCTAAACAAGAAAAAAATCAAGAACAAGACTAGGGATTTCTTCAAGAACCTTCAAGAAACAATAGATCTCTTTCAAGATTCAAGCCAATTTCACCGTAGTTTTCACGAATGTTCAATCTAAGGTATACACAGTGTTCATCCATGGATCTCTTTCATCCATGGATCTCAAGAACCATGTTTTAAATAATAAAATTATGATTTGTATGATGTTGTATGACTTTGTTCATGATGATAGTTGTTAATTGTGTTTCAATATGGTATCTTAATGTGTTTCCATGAAGTATATGAGCATGTTAGTTGAAAAACCATGAATGTGAGTATTTTAAGATAACAAAGTTGATAAGTACACCTATTCCCAAAGTTGTGCATGTAAGGTATTTGATGAAATGCCTATAATGATAAAAATCATGCTTTCATGACTCAATAGTACCTAAATGACAAGTCCATGCCATTCCTTATGATTTAACATGAATTCCATGCTATAGTTATATGTGACTGTTGTGTAATGAAATATTATTTATCTTCAAGTCATGCAAGTACCCATATATTATATGCACTCCCAACCATGTACAAGATGTGAAGAACTATGCTTAGTATGGAATCCCCTATTTATGGCCTTATGAATTGTGTACTCTATTCCTATGATCAAGAAGTGTTATGGTTGTGTTAGTTTTCTTCCATCAAGTCCTGGGGGTACTCGTACCCAAAAAATATAGTTGTGTTCCTAGATCCTGAGTAATGTCTCCACGATATCCATAGTTAAGCCATGTTCCATAAAACTCAGTCAGTCAAATGGCTCAGGAAAACTCAGAAATCTTATGATCTCAGCTAGTTATCAGATAGCAGTAGTATTTAATCAGTCAACAAAAATTCAGTATACTCAGTCCATGTACAGTTCAGTTACTCTTGAATCAGTCTATTCAGATAGGAGTAGGAGTTAGCACCGAGTGAGCCCAAGGATTGGAACTCACCTGTTATTTTGAGGGTGTGATTCTTTGCAATCATCCTTGCACTCTAGAACTCTATAGATAGCGTAGATTGAGACATCATATCCTGTTATATGAGGGTAGATGAGGTGGGTTAACCTGCTATACGAGGGTTTCCACCATTCTCATTAGAGTAACCTAGTATATGAGGGTCACTCACTGCTTGTCTTTATCAGTGGCACGATATTTACACCCTTCCAGTCAGGGAAGAAATTAGACCCCCACATCACTATAATGGCATATATGGGGTAGGTTGGTTAAATAACTACTTCCCACAGTTTTAGTCTCAGTCTCAGTAAAATAAGTCAGATAGTTCTTGAGATTTTAGTATATCAGGACTATCAAAAATAATCAACTCAAATACAACTTAGATAGTTCCATCAGATTTAGGACTATCAGATACAGTCACTTATGTTATCAGTTATCAGAACTCAGTTATCAGTCATGTTAGATATTAATAAACTATGTTATCAGTATACAAATTTATTTATCATGTTTTCACGATCTCAGTTACTGTGTATTCATGTATGCACTCTCACGTTCATATTAGTTATTTAGTTAGTATTGTTCATGCATATGAACCCCATACATTCAGCCTACCCCGCCTGCATAAAAAATCAGTACATTCCATCGTACTGGTGCATTTGTGCTATGGTGCTTTATTTTTATGTTATACCATAGATTCAGAGACACGAGTCCCAGATCAGCAGTAGCTGTAGCATTCCAGTTTTAGCAGTCAGGGATTTTAGCAGTTAGTCCTTATCTTTCGAAGACATGATTATTACTCTATGATATTATTTATTTCAGTTCAGTTTTGCTAGATGGATTTAGTTGGAGACATGTTCCTTCAACTCCTTATTCAGACAGTACTTAGAGGCTTTCATATTTGATTCAGACTTCAGTTGTTTTGGGTATTTGATACCCGATATGGATGTTACGATTTATCATATTTTTTATTCATTTGAACCTTGTTGTCTTTCAGTGTATTTTTTCTGCATTATTATGTTATATTATGTAGTATACAAGTACAGATATCAGTCATGGTTTATCTTGTGGTCCTTCGGGGTGATGAACATCGTGTAGCATTTCAGTTCCAAAAAATTAGGGCGTTATACTAACATACCTAAGTGACAGAATTCATGAAGATTGTTGGGGCTTTCTTTGAACTTGATCTTGATCTTAAAGAATTAGAGTTTATTTCTTAAGAGGATTTTGTTAATGAGTGAATGTATTTTATGTATTGAGGAGCTCAATTTCATGTTATAGGGGTTTAATGTGGAAGGAAAATGACTTAATTATCCCCACAATCTGTAACTAAAAACTACACCCATTGATGCGATAATCGATGTGCCACATTGATGATATCATCCTGATTGCTGATGCACTACGTCGATGTTGTTGACGTGATAGCCAACGCCTCCTGATAGCATTGGCTTGCTATTTTTGTCATCCAAACGTGACTCAAACAATGTCCAAAAATTCCAAAACTCACCCGAGATGGCCTATAGATAATCTTGATTATGAATCAATTTAAAAAGAGTCAATCTAGGGATGGAAATATCATAAATGATACTATTTAAATATCAGGGCAAAAAATGAGACTAAGTGTCAACACTTCGCTGAAATTTTCTAAGTTTGGGACCTCTTTTGGCATGCTATAAAGGACTGAAATGACTAGCACTTTGCGAGCTTTTATAATATCTCCCCCTTGGGAATATTTGTCCTCGGATGAGAATGATTAAACTGAAAGAAACCGAGGAAGTGTACTTACACTAACATGCATAACTGAAGCATGACTGAATATTTGAGACATAACACATGATTGAACTGTTTCATAAATGCATGAATGATATGAGAATGTTATGTAGATGTAATTGATCATAGAATATAGAAAATCTAAGGAAGGTTGTTACCTTAAGCTGAGAATATCAAAGAATCTGATATACTTTACTAAACATGAATGAATGGGAACATGAGATCATAACTAAGTCTGAAACATGATACATAAACTGAATATCATGAACTGAACTAATTTCTTGAACACATGCAGTGACATGAAAATGGTTATAAGGCTGAGATAGGAATAAGAGACTCAACTTATGAGTAACCATGATCTCCGGCTGGATCTGGTCTTGTGAGGAAAAGATGATAGATTTAGTTCATGAAAAAGTTGGGGGTATTACATCTCCCTCTTGGTATAGTTTGTCCTCTAAATGATACTGACTTGGCTGAATTACTAAGGAAACACTGAGATAATATGAAAATTACTTGGTTGAATCATGACTAAACATACAGAGCACAAAATTGAGGTCTGAGAAATAGAGGGTTAATGACACAAATTCATCAAAGAGTTTTGAACTGAGGACATGCATGGAATGAATCTGAATTTCACTAATCATTAATTGTGTAGTATGAATACTGGAACTGAACATACCATAAAGCATGAGCTGCATGACCTAAATTTGGAGTTTAAAAATTTATGGAACATCATCTGTACTGCTAAGCAAACTAGAACTCCTTATACTAGGAACTAGAAGCATACATGATTCTTTATAATGTGCGTGAACATGAACTATCATTATGGAACTGACATGTAAGGTATGAGTAGATTTCATTATGACTGAGAAACCTTGCACTAAGATAAGAACGTGTTGGTATCATCCTCCCCTACTATTTTTCTACATATACTGGCATCATTACTAGGATTTGAGAACCTGACTTGATTATTTCATCATATCCCCCTTATATTAAAGACATTATTCTATGTTTGTAACCACTAAATCAACATCTCTAAATTGAACTAAACCATTTTACTCTAGAGTCTGAGATATAACAATACTCATAAACACTAAACTCACCCTGAAAGACTGCACCTGAAACTGCAAAACCCTACTATTGATACTTCCTTCTGAGATAGAACTCTTAACTTTTTATAGCCCCAAATACACCATGTAATAACTTAAGAACTGACGAACTTAGAATTTGTAACTCGTCTTTCTATAAGCTCAACTTTCAAAGATTCGAACTTAGATTTTAACACATAACATGGATATCCACAAATCTTTAATAACCATACTACTTTCATCATAGCCTACAAATATCACATCTCTAAACTTATATTTCCCCCCACACCATGAGAATTACCACTACACCAACATCACCAACTCTTATAATTTTGAATTACCAAACTTAGATTTTTGTATACATTATTTCAAGACTATTGATTCACTTTTCATACAACTAACCCAATGAAATATAATCTACTCGAATTCAGATAACACAATCCCAACTCCACTACAGTTGCTAAACTCTTGGTTTCATGTTTCTAACTCTAGATCATAACTTATCCTAGAATACTAAGAATGGATCTGAGGGCACATCTTACTTTGGGTTTAGTGCACCATTTTCATGAATATGAATAAAATATTTCAAAATTTGGAACTGAAAAACACTTGATAGAAAACTCTCGAGCCTGCGTGCGATCCCACTACTATCTGCGGGGACTATCTAAGAAAGCTTTATCAGTTGGACTTTGAGCTTCATTGCTTTTGTTACCTTGAAAGTAAGGTAGAGTTGACATGAGCAGAGAATGATTAGAATCTCCATAAGTTTCTTAGAGAAACTTTCTATAGCATGATCTGAGACATGAAAGAAGGGAAACTTTTCCTAAAACATCTTGTAGCCACTTGTCTAGAAGTGTGGCGTGTTACACACCCATGCATAATATTTTACTTGACGTGGCTTTTAGACTCCCTAGGACTTTTTAGAACCTTAGGCTCTGATACAAAGTTTGTAACTCCCCGAGACTAAACCCTAGGCATCACACGATACTTACGACCGTGAAGGACCACATGGTAACCCATGACTAGTACCTACTGTGAGCACTTAATATAATACTGGAATATACGAAGAATAAATCTGAAAATTCCATAACATTCTCAAAATACTAAAATAAAAATTGAGTATAACTGATAATAACGTCCAAAAACTGAGTAACTGACTAACTGTCTGTACTAGTTTGAATGACTCTAACTGAATAACTGAGGATTTGATGGGACAAAGCCCCTACTAAATCCAACTAAAGTAACTACTGAACTGCTGAGATACCAAAATAAATAAAATTTATCCTCAAAATATAAGGACTTACCATTATAACTATTACTGATAGCGTGAGTTGCTAAGTATGGTCAAGAACCTAAGCATCCAAACCTATGATATAAAACATCATATCACAAAAGAAAGTATGTGATAAGTACATGGAATATACTAGTATACTAAGTGAGATAAGGCTAATATTCATGGGTTAATATGTATGAGATGATACTTGACTGAATGAACATCATAAAGTAACTAGATAAGAGTACATGCAAAACTATAGCTACTAAATATATTGAACATGCAATACTGTGTATATAGGTATACATTGGGCATTTGAGATTATACTGAAATTGAGTGTTGAATTCTGATGGTTAAGTAACTGATAACTAATAGCCATAGTTTTATAGAACTGACTTGGTTCTTTATTAAATACTGAGATTGAAATTGTAACTGTGGGAGTATTCATCTAACCGACATTCCACATTATTAACTAATAGGGGTTCAACCAGTAACCCCAGTAGAAGGGTTCTAGTATAGTGCCATGATTACTAACACTAGTTATGAGTCACCCTAACTGGCAGGAAGACATTTTTTAAATCTTCACTAGTAGAAAAACTCATATGAGATGTGTCAACCCTTAACTAGAAGGAAGATATCTCAACCTACAATGGCTACATAGTTTTGTAACTCAGGGATTCCTACTAAGGGTCAAACGCTAAATAACCGGAATGCCCCCATCCCTCAGTTCACTCAGTGCTGAATCCTACTCCCAACTGAAAAACACTGATCACTAAACTGTACTTAGCTTGACTGAACTGACCCTAATCGTATTGACTGACTGAACTGGACTGAGTTCACTTAGTTCTGTTAACTGATTGAGTACTACTATTCTTGACCTTTACTGGGACTATTCTATAACTACTGCAACTAAGTAAACATCTATATTTTTGGTAATAAATACCCCTAGGACTCGATAGCATAATTGATAAACTCATATCACAACTTTAACAACACAATAATAGGTTACCATGCATGATTTACTCATATGGATATTTTATCAAACACTTGCAAGGCATAGCTTAAGCATGGGAATAGTTTAAACATGTAATAATAGCATGATTTCAATACTAAAATCACCAAAAGATCGCAATGCATAATTCATTCACTTAGAAATTTTGTCAAACACTTAGGAGGCATAACCTTGAACATGGGAATGAACAACATGTTAATGTATCATGACTATAATAATCAATTCATAATTGAAGAATTTGAAACTCAAATAACAACATAAACATGTGCATAATTTGATTCATAATTTAAGTTTTGAAAAGGGTTCTTGTACTACAAGGGTGGAAGGAAACAAAAGGATGAACACCTAACATACTTGAGAGGCAGAATTTGTGAAGATTGTTGGGGGTTTATTAGAATTTGATCTTGAGCTTAATGAATTAGGATTTATTTCTTGACAGGATTTTGTTAATGAGTAAAGGTATTTTGCCTATTGAGGGGATGAATTTCATGTTATAGGGGTTTAATATAGGAGGAAAATGACTTAATTACTCCTACAACCCATAACTAAAATCTTAAAACTATACCCAGTGATGCGATAACTGATGCACTGCGCCAATGGTGTCAACGCAATTGTTAATGTGTCGCGTCGATTTTGCTGATGCACTAGCCAATGTGATGCATCGTGATAGCATTGGATTACTATTTTTGTCATCAAAGCATGACTTAAACGATGTTCAAAAATTCTAAAACTCACCCGAGATGTCCTATAGATAACCCTGATTATGAATCAATTTAAAAATCATCAATCTAAGGTCAGAAAGATCATAAATGATACCATTGAAATATCGAGGCCAAAAATAAGACTAAGTGTCAGCACTTAGCTAAAATTTTCTAAGTCTAGGACCTCTTTTGGCATGCGATAATGGATTGAAATAACTAGGGCTTTCTAGGGTCTGACACTAATTCCTGTAACAACAACACCTATCAAATCAACCGCAGTTTGGCATCCTCCATGATAATGTAATTTTTGTATTCTCCATTCAAGGGTTTACTTGCATGCTATATTGGGCAGAATAGTTTCTCCTTCTTTTTTCCAAGCACAAACCAAGAGCTACTTCACTTTCATCATACATTATTTAAAAGGGTTTTCACTAATCAGTTGCAATCATTATAGGTACTTCCACCAACTTCTCCTTAAGACAATCGAATGCCTTCAAGAACTTATAATTTCATTCTAACTTAACCACCTTCTCCAATAGTATGCATAAAGTATTTGCAATTTTGGATAAGTCTTTGATGAACCTCCTATAGAATCACGCATGCCCCAAGAGATTCATGCTCCTTTTACTACAATAAGTGATAGTAACTTTTTTATCACTTAAATTTTTGCTCTATCCACTTCAATCCTTTTTTCTGCGATTTTATGGCCCAACACTATGCCTTTTTTCACCATAAAATGACATTTTTTCTAATTTAGCGTAAAATTAAATTACTTACGCCTCTGAAAAGCATGAAACATATTGTTCATGAGTTATCAAATAAATCTCAAACTGCTAAAATATCATTCATGAAATCCTGTAAGGTGTCCTCCATACTATTAGAGAAGATCCATATCATACACCTCTAAAAAGTACTTGAGGCATTGCATAACCCAAATGTCATCAATTTGAAAGAAAATTTCCCATACAGGAATTTAAATGTTGTCTTTTCTAAATATTTTAGTGCAATGGATATTTGGTTGTACCCAGAGTAACTATCCAGAAAGTAGTATCATCTCCTTCTAGCTAATCTATCAAGCATCTAATCAATAAAGGGCATTGCAAAATAATCTCAGTGTTTCCACAAGTTCAACTTTTGATAGTCCATACACACTCTTCACCTTATCACTAGTCAAAGAGAAATCAATTCATTCTTTTCATTTTATATCACAATCAGTCCTCTTTTCTTTGGTAAACATTGGATAGGACTCTTGATGTATGAGATTAGAGACACCACTCCTATATCAAGCCATTTAATTATCTGTTCATTCACCAACTTTTGCATAGGTGGGTTTATCCTTCCTTGTTGCTCACTAAATTGTGTACAATCTTCATCTATCTAGATTTTGTGTGTACATATACCTAGTGGGATGCCTATGATGTTGGTGATTGACCACCCTATAACCCTTTTGTATCATTTCAATACTAATACAAGAGATTTAAGCTGATGCTCCACTAAGTCAGCTACAATACTCACTAGGAAAGTATTTCTTTCTCCTAAGAACACCTACAGAGATGGCCTGGTAATGCTTTCAACTCCAACATAAGTTGTTCTTCATTGGGATGCTTTACAGGCGGTGTTGGTCTATTCTTAAAGTCCAAGTCTGTCTTCTTAGGAGTATATTAATATGAACCCACTCCAACCAATGAACATACTATCTCATCATACTCCTCAATCCCCTTGCTACTAAAGTTCATCAAAACTACAGCCAAGGTTTCAATAGTGAATTTCTCATCAACTTGTATCGCTAGATTAATCTCATCAACTTCAATAACATTAACTACATTTATTTCCCTTGATTTCTTTATATACTGGCAACATCAAAGTTAACTTCTTCATTATTGAGTCTAAACTTTATCTCATTCCACTCCATATCTACTAAAACTCTCCTAAAAACTTAAAATGGCCAACCAAAGATTATGGGTACTTCAAAATCAACTTCGTAATCAAGGAACACAAAGTATGCAGGGAATATAAAATGCGCTACTTTTACTAGCACATCATAGATAATACCAATCGGTCTCTTCATTGAACGATTCGCCATCAACAAGTGCATACATATTAGTTTAGGAGTTCTTAGAGACAACTATTGGTATATATCTAGCTGCATAAGGTTGATACTCTCTCCTAAATCACAAAGTGCTTCAGCAAAACTAAAGGGCCCAATCGTACATGGGATAGGGAATGCACTTGGATTGAATTTTTTTGGCGCTAGTGACCTCGTAGCACTGGTACAAGAAGGATGAAGATGATTGCCATCTAATAACTAATTGTTTTATTCTCTATGACTAGATTTTTCATAAATTTAGCATATCCAAACATTTGTTCTAAAGCCTCAACCAATTTTACATTCACTGATAACTTCTTTAACATTGCTATAAACTTGCTAAACTTTCCATCAGCCACCTTCTTCTTGATCCTATATGAGAATGGAGAAGTTGGCCAAGAAATTTTTATTAGAAGTCCTTCTACCTCCTTCCCCTTTTTCATGCCATGCATCATTAACACTTTTCCCTTTGGATGTTCTCTATGCATCTTTATTCTTCTCACACAACTCTCCCAGCTTCTTAGACTCAACTTTTTAGTATCTAAAACTTCATCATGAATCATTACCTCAACTTCCAGCACCTCATCATTAGCCTGTGGGTACACCATTGGATATGGGTTCAATAATATTTTTTCATTTCTGGTGGTAATATCCATACACACACCGTCATTCCTTAGTACCCTATCACTAGGTAATGTTTTAATTTTTCTTTGATTAAAAACAGGCGATAATTGGTTTATTTACTTCTCTAAATTCTTAATAGAGGCAGAATAAGAATCAAGAAGTTGGATCATGGTGGACAGAGCACTCCTTATTTCTTTAACACATGCCCCAGTTGACTCTATACCTTTAAGAAACTTAACCATCATGGCTTTCATAGATATCTTCCCAGGATCATTGTTCACATTGTCGCACTCCCAAGTGGCACATATAATCTATTTTGGCCACCCTTATTCTTCCAATTCACTTGATCCCAATCTTTATAACCAACTTTATCAAAATAATTCTCTTGTTGATAGTTTCAACCTTGGTTTCCTTGGACACCAACCTGAAACCCGCTAATTTTCCTCCTCTTCAAAATCAAATTCAGTTGTCCTACTATGAGACCCAACTGCTTTGACTTTCTCAACATTACCTAACAATAACTCTTAGTGACCAAGTCCATTTATGTTTTCATATAAGCCATATCCGGGTCACGTTCATCTTCTCTTCAGTATTGTTTTCCTGACATCCCAACTAAATAAATATTGCTTTCTACATTAGAATCCCTAGTATTTCAAGCTCTACTTGTCTTTGTTAGTCTATCCAAAACATCAGTAGCCTCAATAAAAGTGCAATCTATAAAAGCTCTTCCAGATGTATTGTCTATTGTTAGCTTTATGTTTGATTTCAAAGACCTATAAAATATCTCTATCAAGTGCTCACGGGTCAGCTTATGATTTGGGAATTGAATCAATTTTTTCCTAAATCTCATCTATGTTTCATGAAGGTCCTTATTAGGAAGTTTGCTAAAATTTCTGGTCTCATCCCTCAACTATAACATCTTGGAAGGAGAAAAGAACTTTTCTAGAAAAGCTTATTTTAGTTGGCTCTAGTTTTTTATGATA
This sequence comes from Capsicum annuum, assembly GCF_002878395.1. Taxonomy (NCBI): domain Eukaryota; kingdom Viridiplantae; phylum Streptophyta; class Magnoliopsida; order Solanales; family Solanaceae; genus Capsicum; species Capsicum annuum. The sequence continues at coordinate 151,673,766 of NC_061115.1, read as the reverse complement.
GTTCATTAGCCACAGTGTTTCCTCCCTAGACAGACACATTGGAAATAACCTCAAATAATCATATTTTATTCCACTCCAGGATAGTCAAACAACTACATATGTTAATAAAGTTCACCAAATGCATGTCGGGATCATAGCTATGTTGTCACAACCCGAGACTACCCCTAGTCATGACACGATGCTTGGAACTACAACTGATCCCAAGTTAACCCATAAAATGGCATACTACTTGAGCAAGTAATTTAAAATTTACATAATGGCTAAATTTACTGAGCTGAAACATGATCATGAGAATTTTTGAATATATGTAATACTGATAAAGTTTACAACTTGATAAAACTAAAGAAAGAAACTTGAATTACATGTAATGACTCTAGCTAACTATCTATGAAGCCTCTGCTATACTGACTACTGATACCTGGTTAATGTCTCTAACTACCACTAATCAATACATATGAATAATAACAATATAGTACATGAACTACAACTGACTTGAGTCCCCAAAACAAGAGAACTCATCACCCGCTGGCTAGAATCTATAAACTGTCTAATTATGATGTATGGGATACAACGGCTACTTACATTATGAGATAATGTGGCACATAGACATATATATAGATTATTAAATTAGAATGTACTAATTAAGTGGGGTGAATGAAATAAGCAAAACTTAATAGATACATAATCTTAAACCATGCATGCTAAGTGTAAGTAGACTAACCAAGATAATAAAATCAACTGAAAGTTGAAGTATCTTGAAACATGAGTACAAACAAAATCTGATAAGTTAGAAAATCAATACACTTAGTTTCTTAAAACCTTACTTTTGTAGAATAAATAGAACTGAAGCTGGGAAGCAGTAAAAGATAAATATTGTATGTAAATCTTATGTGAAGTTGAACATGATGTAAAACTAAATTGAGGGTCTTGTATGGATACTGAGCATGAAAATATAAACATGTAAAACCAAGAATGCAAGACCAAGTATAGCATATACTGACACGATCTAAATAACATAAAATGTCACGACCCAAACTAGGTCTTGGCCGTGATGGACATCCCAAACCATGAAGGCCCAAATGTCCTACTCTATCTGGTAGTCATGTACAACATTCATATAATAAGAGAATATGTGAAAATAAAATCTGATACGAAAACATGGTTATTAACTCGGAGTTTCAAGACATGAGCATGAAAGTTACAATTCAAAACATCTGAATAAGATCTAACTCAGTTTGCAAAATCTCTACTACATATCAAAACTGTTCTGAAAACTGGGACAAGGCCCCCAGTAGACCAAAATAATGGAATAACATAAACTAAAATAATAGGCCTTCTAGAACAAAGAAGGCTCACCACTGAACGGATCGCTTCTCTCTGGAATACTCTACTGATTGCCGAACCCTTGGACTGAGCCTCTAAACCCAGGAGGTAGGGGTCAATATAGATGTACTGGTACGCAGAGCAGATCCAAAATAATAATTCATATTCAACATATATGAGAGTAATTTAAAATAGTTCATAAACATATCATATAGTAAGAAATCTCATGGGCCTTTTTGAAAGACTCTATAAAATATCTGAACTCTGTGACACTCTTCATTTTACTTTTGCGCTATGTGGTATACCCTACAACTCTATAATTACATGGTTTATATGTAATCTGCCATTTACTCGGTGGTGAAGCCTCCAATCCAAGTGTGTCACAAGGATGGGAGTCTATGACTCTGCTACGCCACACATCCGTCGCCAGTGTAAAATAATCTACTCGGATTAGAAAATCATTGTTTTAGGCTAAGAGTTACTTGAACTCTATCCCTCTTCAGGTAACCACCTAACTCACTTTTGCCTATTTTTAACTCTTTAAGACATGCATTCTCTGAAAACATTCTCTGAAAACTCTAACTCTGTTATGCCATACATTTATATGGTATTGTCATACCATTAAATTTCAAGTCACATCTCTGAGCCATTATTAGCATATAATAATCTCTATTTAAAAACGTAAATCTGGGACCACCATATCAATAAGTCATTTCAAGAAACTCTTTCTTAAAGCTCATGCAAACATATGCAAGAACCTCTCTTTTTCAACATTCAAATACACAAGGTGGTCATGTAAAAAATGTCAATAATATGAAATTCTTTATTTGTAAAACAAGAATGAAATCATACCAAGAAACTCCCTCTCATCATCATCAAAATCATGTTAAATACTTAGACATTGAAAAGATCCCCTTCAAAACCTTACACAAATATCTTAAATCATTCCCAACAAGTTCATCAACTCTAAATCATCAAAGAGAGGGATTTCAATAATAATGCTCTCTATCAAATCTTCAACATCATACATATTCATATAATTTTAAATCAATTTAAGGGGGACAGGCCTAAAGGCCAAAACAATAATATCACTAAACATACATAAAACATAATAAAATCATGGATCTCAAAACCGCTTTAACAAATTCATGCTTGATGATTTCTAAATCATAATTGGGTATTTTCAACAAGTCCATGTAGTTTTATGATAAACCCCATGTACCTCAATATAGAAATTTGATGGATGATTCTTGAAGCCTACAATTTGGGGATTCCAAATCTTCACTCAGTTTTGAAAACCCACAGTTGAATCTTGAGTTAATTGGGTTTTTAGTTTGAAACCCTAGAGAGTGTTCTTGTGAATTTTTTTGAAGAGAATATGAATAATGTGGTCAGTTGGGAGTATAATCTCATGTTAAAGCTGATAAAGGGGGTGGAAAATACCTAATATACCCTTAATGAGATGGAATAAAATATAACTGGGAGCCCAATTTTACTAGCCATCACGACGCACCACACTCACGATGACTTACTGGAATAGATGAATAGGATTCTTAGGGTCACCGTGATGCAGAGCCATCATGTTGTCCCACTGGTTGGGACATGGAATTTCAGCGTGATGTGCCACAATCGTGCTAGGCCACTGGAATTTGAAAATTGTTAAATAGACCCCCTCGACGACGCGCCAAGCACAAAAATGATGGTGTTTTTGACTAGGAATTAAATTATCCATAATTTCATTCCTAGGTATCGTATTTGGGAGAATCTTAAATAGGCAAAAAACTTATCAAATATCCCATGTCATGAAAAGTCAAAATTAGGAAAAATTAATTTTCTAGTCTTTAATTCTAAGAGCATATTACCATGAGCTAACTCATGGACGATGCGGGGTGTTACATTATCCCTCCCTTGGGATCATTCATCCCCGAACGATGATGCAGAACATAGACAAGCACGATTTGAAACATACTAAGGCTATAAAAGAATAAGACAAGGATTGTACCTTTCATTTCGTCATTCACCAAATCAAATAAGTCTGGGTATCTATCTCTCATGACATCTTCTGAATCCTAAGTTGCTTCCTCAACTTTCTGATTTTTCCACAACACTTTAATCAAAGTTATCTCCTTGCTCCTCAACTTTTTAACTTGATGATGTAATATTACAATAGGTTCCTCTTCATAGGATAAGGAGTTTGTCACTTTGACCTTCTCTACAGAAAACACTAATGAATGGTCTCCAATATATTTCTTCAACATGGATATGTGAAATACTTAATGAACAGAACCAAAACTTGCAGGAAACTCTAACTCATACACAACCCCACCTATTCTTCTCAAAATCTGGTATGGCCCTATATAGTGAGGACTCAGCTTACCTTTCTTCTCAAATCACATAAATCTCTTCATAGGGGAAAATTTGAGAAATACCCAATCACCAACTTCAAATTCTAGCTCCTGTCTCCGAACATCGGCATACGATTTTTGTCTACTCTAGGCTATTTTAAGTTGTTCTCTAGTAATTTTCACGTCCTGCATCGCCTGATGAACAAGATCAGGCCTAAATAATTAAGTTTTACCCACTTCATACCACCCTATCAGTAATCTACAACTTCTCCCATACAAAGCTTTAAATAGAGTCCTCTTAATACTGGCATGGTAGCTATTATTATAAGCAAACTCTATCAATAGATAGTGAATTACACCACTATATTTGAAGTCAATCATGAAAGCGCTCAACATATATTTAAGGTTCTGAATAGTACATTCCGCTTTCCCATCCGTCTGATGGTGGAAAGTCATACTCAGGTTCACTTGGATACCTAAACCCCTCTGAAAAGATCTCTAAAACTGTGATGAGAATTGTATACCTCGGTCAGATATGATGGATATAGGTGGTCCATGCAAATGTACTATCTCCTTGATGTATAACTCTGCATAGTCATCTCCCGAATAATTGGTTCTCACAAGCAGAAAGTGGGCTGACTTGGTCAGCCGGTCTATAATTACCCAAATAGAATCATACTGGTTTTGGGACCTTAAAAGTCCTGTGATAAAGTCCATATTGACCATCTCCCACTTTCATAAGGGCAAAGCTATATCTTAGGAGGTACCACCTGGCCTCAAATACTCTACTTTTACTTGTTGACAATTCAAATACTTGGTAACAAAGTTAGCCACATCAGGCTTTATATTATTCCACCAGTATATGGTTTTCAGATTATGATACATCTTAGTAGAGCTTGGGTGAACAACATACCTCGAACTGTGAGCTTCATCAAGGATCCTCTTTCATAACCCATCTATATCTGGCATATATAGCCTACCCTAATATCTCAAAATCCCATTACCACCAATTTCAAAAGAAATCACCTTCTGTTGACCTACATCCTTCTTGATATGCATCAAGATGGGATCTTCAATCTGCTTCTCTTTAACTTCAGCGCAAAGGGAAGATTTAGCTACCTCTTGAACAACCACTCCCATATCTTCAGAATCTAAGAGTCGCACTTTTAGATTTGAAAGTCGGTGACTATCCCTCACCATCTTCCTCTTCCCCTTTTTAACATGCGAAAGGCTGCCCATAGATAACCTGCTGAGGGTGTCGACTACTATATTTTCCTTACCTGGATGGTAGTGCAGGCTCATGTCATAATCCTTCAAAAGTTCCAAGCAATGTCGTTGCCTGAGATTCAATTCTTTTTGCGAGAAAACATACTGCAAACTCTTTTGATCAATAAGTATATCAACATGTACCCCATAAAGATAATGACGCTAGATTTTAAGTGCAAACACCACAGCTGCTAAATCAAAGTCATGGGTGTGGTAATTTTGCTCGTGAACTTTTAACTACCTAGACGTATAAGCCACCACTTTGTCGTGCTACATAAGTGCACACTCAAGTCCCACATGAGATATATCACAGTACGCAACAAAACCTTTTGTACCTTTTGGAAGATTCAGAACAGGTGTAGTGATCAACTTGTCTTTCAATTTCTTAAAACTATTCTCATAGGAGTCAAACCACACAAACTTCACATTTTTCTACATCAACTTAGTGAGCGGTGCAGCTATGGAAGAGAAACTCTCTACGAACCTTTTGTAATACCCCGCCAAAACCAAGAAGCTCTGAATGTCGATTGGAGTCGTGGGTATGGGCTATTTTCTCACTACCTCAACCTTTTGGGGATCAACCTTAATCCCATCACTAGACACAATATGCCCAAGAAAAATTTGCATACAATTTATTATCTTTGAGAGTTTGAAGGATGATTCGAAGGTGATTGGAATGATCCTCCTCACTCATAGAATAAATCAAGATATCATCAATAAAAACTATGGTACATAAATCCAAAAACTGATGGAACACCCTGTTCATAAGATCCATGAAGGCTGCAGGGGCGTTAGTTAATCTTATGAAAAGTGGGCAAAAATATGTTTTAAATTCCCCTTAGTTCATTTAAGAATGGTTTGGGATGATTTAGGGGAGTGAAAAGACTTCAACGCCCTTAAAATAAGTCAAAACAAAGAAATTTTGGCAATGTTCTATTGGTGGGTGATACACGACCACACCTGAGGGGTATGCGGTACGTGCCAATAGCTATTTGTGATTGCCATGCGATGCAAGGCTGTAAGACCCTGTAAAAGTTCTAGTTCAATTCAGTCCCATATAGCTTGTAATAAGGGGTCCCAGACTTAGAAAAATCTCCTAAGTGTTAAGACTTAGAATTATTTTTTAGCCTTTGTAATTGGATGATCTTTTTCGATCCTTACGACCTTAGAATGTCAGTTTTTAAGTTGATTTATAATCAGGGATGTGAATAGGTCATCTTGGTTGAGCTTTAGAATTTTTGGACATCATTTAAGTCATGTTTAGATGACCAAAATAATAATCCAATGCAATCACAATGCATCACGTGGGCTATCGCATCGTCATCATCAATGCGATGCGTCGGTAATTATTTTGATACCATTGATGTGGTGTGTTGCCAGTCCCATCACTGGACATATTTTTATCATTTAGTTATGACTTTACAAAGGTAATTAGGCCCTTTTACCCTCACCTAATTTAGCCAAAACATGAAATTAAGCTTATAAAAGGGAAAAATACATTCATTTTTCATAAAACCTCTCAAGAACAAAACCCTAGCTTCATCAAATTTAAGTCTACGTCTCAAGAATTCACAAATAATTACCATGAATTCAATAATCAAGGTATGTTAGGTGCTCATCCTTGGGTCTTTTTCCACCCGTAGAGTTTAAGAACGCTTTTCAAAACATGAATTATGATTCTCATGTTATAATTGAATTAGGTTCATGTTTGTATTGTTGTATGGGTTTCAAGTTAGGACATTTTATGAGTTCCATGAAATTAAGTTAGCATGTGTATTGAATTATGAATATCTCATGTCAAAACCCTTGAATTTACAAGTTGCATGTGGTAGTTATGATGCCTTGTATGGTTAGTTCTCATGTACAGCAATCATACTCCCTAATTGTTTGATAAAATGTCCATATGAGTAAATTATGCATGAAAACCTATTGTTGTGTTGCTAAAGTTGTGATATGATTTTATCAATTATGCTATCGAGTCTTGGGGGCATTTATTACCCAAAATCTAGATGCTTACTTAGTTGCAGGAGTTATAGAATAGTCCAAGTAAAGGTCAAGAATAGTAGTACTCAGTCAGTTAACAGAACTCAGTGAACTCAGTCCAATTGAGTCAATCAACGCGATTAGGGTTAGTTCAGTCAAGCTTAGTACAGTCTAGTGATCAGTGTCTTTCAGTTGGTAGTAGGATTCAGCATCGATCAAACCTAGAGAAGGGTGAATTCCTGCCAGTTAGGGTTTGACCCTTAGTAGCAATCCCAGAGTTATAGAACTACGTAGCCAGCATAGGGAAAGTCGTCCTTCTGCGAGACTAGGGTTGATGCTATTATATATATATATATATCTATATTATGAGTCTTCTGACCAGATTAGGGTTGATATAGCATTGTTAGTAACCCATGGCAAGGTGCTAACACCCTTCCAACTGGGGTCACAAGTTGGACCCCAAATCAGTCTATATAGGGGTATGTGGGTTAGATGAATAATCACACATATACAATTTCAGTCTCAGTATTTAGTAAAGAACTCAGCTAGTTCTACAGAACTTTGGCTATCATCTAATGGTTACTAAGACATCAGAATTCAGTACTCAGTATCAGTATAATCTCAGATACACGATATACATTTATATGCACAGTATTGCATGTTCAGTATGTTTAGTAGTAACAGTTTTGCATATACTCTCATCCAGTTACTTTATGATATTCTTTCAATCAGTTATTATCTCATGCATATGAACCCATATATATCAGCCTTACCTCACTTAGCATACCAGCACATTCTACATACTAATTTCATACTTTGTTTTGTGCTATCATGTCATATATCATAGGTTTGAATACTCAAGTTCCTGACCGTACTAAGCATCTCAGGCTATCAACAGTAGTCATAGTGGTGAGTCTTTTTATTTCTAGGATAGAGTTTATCAATTTCAGTAGTCTAGCAGTTTAGTGGTTATTTCAGTCAAAGTTAGTTAGGGGTTTGTCCCATCAACTCAATATTCAGACAGTTAGAGGCTCTCAGACTAGCATAGTCAGTTATTTAGCTTTTAGATGTTATTATCAATTATACTCCTTTATTATTTCATTATTGTAAGAACCTTATGGCATTTTTAGATTTCTTCCACTTATATATTCCAGCATTATATTCAGTGCTCATAGTAGGTACCAATCATGGGTTAGCTTGTGGTCCTTTGGGGTCGTAAACACCGTGTGATACCTAGGGTGTACTATCGGGGAATTACACACTTGGTATAAGATCCTAAGGTTCTTAAAAGTCCTAGGGATTCTAAAATCTGCATCAAGTAAAGTCTTATGTATGGATGTGTACCATGCCACACTTATGGATAAGAGGCTATGAGGCATTTTAGGAAAAAATTCCCTTCTTTTAGTGTTCATATCGTGTGAGTGATCATTATCTCAAATTAAAATATCTATATAATCTAATTTTTCCTTCCATTTATAGGATTTGCCTCCTAGAAAGACCTACGGAAGAAGAACTGGGAACCAGCCAACACCTCCGCCCGTTTAGGAAGATCCCCTGAATGAGTACGTTTCTCGAGAAGAATTTAGAGCAACTTTCACCACTCTAGCTTGTTCTCTAGTAGCTTAGAATTTTCAACTAGCTGATATTTAGGTCAACCCAGTGTCCAATACTACTGACTTTACCTGAATTAACCCTCCTTCATTTTCAAGGTCTAAGTCTGAAGAGGACCCATAAGAACTCCTTGACATGGTGCAAAATATAATAGACATTATTTGGGTAACCTCTAGTGAGAGTGCTAATTTAGCTACCTATCAGTTACATAATATGGATCATACATGGTTTAAGCAGTGGAAGCTAGATAGAGGCACAAATGCAGGGCCCATAGAATAGGAAGAGATCACTACTGCCTTTCTAAATAGGTTCTTCCCATTGGACTTGAGGGAAGCCAAGTCTTTAGAGTTCATTAATCTGAAGTAGCGCAACATACGTGTTAAAGAGTATTCCCTCAAGTTTACTTAGTTGGCTAGGTATACTCCTCATGTGGTAGCTAATAGCAGGTCTAAGATAAGCAATTTTGTGTCTGGTGTATTTGATAGTATGGTCAAGGAATGTAGAACTGCAATGCTGATTAACGTGATAAACTTAGCTAGGTTGATGGTCCATGCTCAGTATATTGAGGAATAGAAGACTATGGAGAAAGAGAGGGAAAATAAGAGGGCTAGAACAGGTAGATTTAGTTTTGCTCAGTCAAAGTCAGAAGGTGATAACTATCCCCAAAATCTTCAATCCTAACTCTATCCTCCACCAGTGCTCTGGTTCCTAAATTTAGAAATGGTAATAGGGATAGGATGCTAGGCTCTAAATCTCAGGGTAGTATGAATAGTGTCTGAAGAAATCCTCTTTGTTAGAAGAGTGGCAGAAATCATCAGGGTGTCTGTAGGGCTAGCAGCAATGTGTGTTTCGAGTTAGGTAAGTTAGGTCATGGAGTAATATAATGTTCTTAGGTGGGTTCACATAGTCAGCATAATTGTCCCCCAGTTCAATCCAGTCGCCCATCTCAGTAGGGTGTCGTTTCTAGTGCCACCAGTGCGCAGCATCCAAATAGGCTCTATGTACTCCAGTTCTAATAGGATCAGCAAAATTCTCCTGATATGGTCACTGGTATGTTACAAGTTTACCATTTACATATTTATGCTTTGCTAGATCCAAGAGCATTTTTTTTATTTGTAACTCCTTATATAGCTATTAATTTCATAGTCAATCCCAAAATATTAGCAGAAACCTTCTCAGTCTTAACCCCATTAGGTAAATCTATCATAGCTCGGCAGGTATATAGGAACTGCCCAGAAGTGGTATCTCAAAAAGTTACTTCAAAAGAATTAGTAGAGTTAGAGATGGAGGATTTTGATGTCATTCTCACCATGGATTGGATCCATCATTCTATGCCTCAGTTGATTGTATAAACAAAAATGTCTCCTTCCAGTTTTCAAATGAACCTATCCTAGAATGGAGGGGTAGTACCACCGCACTTTTGGGTCAAATTGTTTCATACCTTAGAGTGAGAAAAATAATATACAAGGGTGTATCTATCATTTGGTGTGAGTCAAAGACTCTTGTTCTGAGATTCCTAATCTTGAGTTAGTTCCAGTCTCAAGTGAATTTCCAGATTTTTTCCCAAAGATCTCCCCAGAGTTCCTTCTGAAAGGGAAATTGACTTTGGAATAGACCTTCTTCCTGATACTCAGCCCACCTCTATTCTTCCATATAGAATGTCCCCATCTAAACTTAAAGAGTTGAAAGAATAGTTGAAGGACCTCTTAGACAAAGGATCTCCTTGGGGTGCATCAGTTCTATTCGTGCGAAAGAAAGATGGTTTTCTTAGAATGTGTATAGACTATCATTAGTTGAACAAAGTCACCATCAAGAATAAATACCCACTTCCTAGAATCAATGTATTTTTTGACCGAATTCAAGTTGCCAATTATATTTTGAAGATAGACCTCAGATCTGGCTGTCATCAGCTAAGAGTCGGAGAATATGACATTCCAAAAATAGCTTTCAGAACTCGGTATGGTCACTTTGAGTTTCTAGTTATGTCATTTGGTCTTACCAATGCCCCAATAGCTTTCATGTACTTGGTGAACCGTGTGTTCACATAGTACTTGGACATGTTCTTCATAGTCTTCATCAATGACATTCTTGTCTACTCCTGTAGTGAAAATGACTATGCAGACCATCTCAGAATAGTATTGAAGACTCTCAGAGCCCATCAGTTGTTTGCCAAGTGTAGTAAATGTGAATTTTGGCTAAGGTTAGTATCTTTCCTTGGTCATATTATATCTAGTGATGGCATTAGAGTTGATCCTAAAAAGACCGAAGTAGTGAGAAACTAGCCTAGACTCATCTCTCCATCAGATATATGAGGTTTCTTGGCTTTGCCTAGCTATTATCGATGGTTAGTTAAAGGGTTTTCGTCTATTGCCTTCCCCATGTATAGATTGACTCAGAAGAAAGTTAACGTTCAGTGGTCAGATTTTTGTGAGAAGAATTTTCAGGAGTTGAATACTTGACTCTCTACAACCATAGTTTTGACTTTGCTCGATAGTTCAGATGGATTTGTTGTATATTATGATGCTTCCAGAGTTTGCTTGGGGAGTGTTTTGTTGTAGAGGGGCAAGGTTGTGGCCTATGCCTCTATACATCTTAAGCGCCATAAAAAGAATTATTCCACCCATGATATTAAATTAGCAGCCATTGTTTTTGCCTTAAAGATTTGGAGGCATTATTTGTTTGGGGTTCATTTTGACGTACTCACATACCACAAAATCCTGCAGTATGTGTTTTTGCAGAAAGACCTGAACTTGTGTAACACCTCAAAGATTTATAGAAAATTTTATCCAAAGAATGACTAGTATTAGACTCTAAAGTGAATGACAATTATTCCATTAGGAATATTAAAGATTTTCACTTTTTGTCAGGTGGAAAATTCAATGATCATTCCACGGATATATGATTCCCTTAAATTCGATAATCGGGTAAGAAGTTATGACTATTTCAAATTCCCATCATAAAACAGCACCATATTAGTCAGTGGTGAGCCGAGCCACAAGAGGAAATGGCATTTGGCAATTTCCGGTAGATTTCTGCGATTATGGCACATCGCGCCATCACTCAAATTCAGAATTATCCTTTTTTCCAATGTCTCAACACGATTTCCCCTGTGTCGTGCCAAAGTTCTAGGTCACAAAGGAAAGGGCAACACGATGGCTCTGCATCACGCCATCCCTCAGTTTCCCAATTGTCAAATTTCAGTGACATGGCGCGATAGTGCCGCATTGCGCCAGGGTTTCAATTTGGGAAATTTTTACTGCAATTACAACACGCATCTAGGGTTAAAAAGGTCAATTTCCCACCGTTATTTAAGCCCTTTAACACGTGATTCAACCACTTTTCATCAAAAATAAACTCTCTTCTCTCAAGTTTCTCTCAAAAACAAGCTAGGGATTTCATAGAAGATGCAATTTCAAGAAGGTTTCGCCATCAATCTTCACGAAATCACGAACTAAGGTATGTATAGTGTTCATTCATGGACTCCTTTAAAACATGAAGCCCAAGAATCCCTTTTCTAAATTCAAGTTATAGATTTTCTTATGAATTTCATGATTGGGCTGCTTTTGTTTATGTTGATAATGAGTAATTGAATTGTATTCCATGAAATAGTGTTAAATTCCCAATGGGTTGATTTGTATTGGTATAGATTCATGAAACCCTAGGACTAAACCCTTGAATGATTAAATTGGAATTGAATCACTACAGTTAATTATTGTATGATATTATTTACACATTTCATGCCTATTATATGCTTGGTTGAATGCCTAGATGAAGGGAAAGTTTCTAGTTATCATGATATCATGAAATCCCCATGTACGTACAAGCTTATGCCTATCACATGCTTGATGAAATGCTTCAAAAAATGTATTCTGATGATTATTATGAATTCAAGTAAGTCATACTTTGTCAGTTTCCTTCCATCGAGTCCTGGGGGTATTTGTACCCGAAACATTTGTTGTGTACCTAGAGTCATGTCATGTTTTCACGATACTCTTAGTTAAGTTATGAATCCTTATACTTCATATAGTCTTATGACTCAGGAAAAACCTCCATGATCTTATGACTCAGTCAGTTTTCAGATATCAATAGTATTCCATCAATCAACGGAACTTAGTAACTTGGCTCATGTTCAGTTCGGTAAATTATGTTCAGTGTCCATTCAGATGGGAGTAGGAATTAGCATCGAGTGAACCCAAGGATGGAGATACACACTATCATATGAGGGTGTGATCTTTAGAAGTCATCCTTGCATTCTAAAACTATGTAGCCAGCATAGGCTGAGACATCAACACTATCTGATGAGGGTTGATGAGGGGGATAAGTACTATCAGATAAGGGCCCTACCATTCTCTTTTGGGGATACTATCAGATAAGTGTCGTCCACAGCTTGTCCTTACTAGTGGCACGGTATTGATACCCTTCCAATTGGGGTTACAAATTAGACCCCAACTTATCTATAATAGCGTATCAGGGGTATGTCAGTTAAATACTTCTCCTACAGTTTCAGTACCAGTCTTAATAAAAGAACTCAAATAGTTCTTCAGATTCAAGACTATTAGATACAGTCGACACAGATATAGTAAAGAACTCAGATAGTTTCATCTGATTTAGGTTTGTCAGATACAGTCACCCATGTTATCAGTTACATTCAGATACAACTATTTATGCTATCAGATATATCAATTTTTAGTATGTCAAATCATCAGAAATCATGATATCACAGTGTCAGTTACAATTACGTATTTATATATGCATCCTCGCATTCATGTTAGACAGTCAGCTAGCATTATTCATGCATGTTAACCCTTGCATTAGCCTACCTCACATGTATACTCAGTACATTCTATTGTACTGATGCATTTGGGATATGGTGCTTTGTTTTTATGTTACACTATAGGTTTAGAGACACGAGTTCCAGATCAATAGTAGATTTCAGTCTTAGTAGTCAGAATGGAAGTAATTCCTCATTCTTCGAGGACATGATTAATTCTCTACTATTTTATTGATTAGTTATTAGTTGGAATTAGTTGGGGACATATCCCATCAACTCTTTGTTCAGATTATTCAGATAGTAGAGGCTTTTAGACTAGAAGCAGACTATTATGTTTCAAACTTCAATGTTTACAGTTTTGCTTTGGGTATTGTATTACCCCACAGATGTTATCTCATCCATGTTGTGTTAAGTATTAAACCTTATGGCTCTCAGTGTATGTTTCCATATTATTTAGTATTTTATTCAGTATACAGGTACAGATATCAGTCATGGGTTAGCTTATGGTCCTTCGGGGTCATGAGCACCGTGTAACATTCCAGTTTGGCAAATCAGGGTGTTACAAACATTGTATCAGAGCCTAAGGTTTAATAGAGTCCTAGGAAGTCTGGAAGTCGCATCTAGTAGAGTCTTGTACAAGGGTGTATTATGCGCCACATTTATGTGCAAGAGGTTGTGAGATGTTCAGGAACAGTTTTCCTTCTTTCAATATTCATGTCATGCCAGTAAGCATAATCACAAGTCAATCTCTCAGTCTAATCTGCTTCTTCTCTTTATTTCAGAATATGCCTCCTAAGAGAAAAAATCAGTCAGCCCCTTCGCCCGAAGAACATTTGGACAATCATGTTTCTTATTCAGAGTTCAGGACCGCGTTTACAACTTTTTCTCAGTTAGTAGCTACCCATAATGAGCGACCAGCTATCATTCCGGCCAACCCAGTGGCGAACTCAGCTGCAGCTAGGATTCGAGACTTTACCCGAATGAATCCTCCGTCCTTCCATGGGTCTAAAGTAGATGAGGAACCTCGAGAATTTCTAAATCAGGTGCATAAGATGACAGATATCATGGGGGTGACTACTGTCGAGAGTGCTGAGCTAGCTATATATCAGTCACAGGATGTGGCTCATACTTGGTTCAAACAGTAGAAATCAGAAAGGTCAGATGATGCAGGTCCTATAGAATGGGAGGATTTTTTCACTGCATTCTTATACTGATTCTTTCCCCAAGATCTTAGAGAGGCTAAGGTGCTAGAATTCATCAACCTCAGGCAGGGCAATATGATGGTGAAAGAGTATTCTCTAAAGTTTACTCAATTAGCCAGATATGCCCCTCATGTGGTTGCAAATGGCAGAGCTAATATGAGTAAGTTTGCTTTAGGGATAAATGATAGCGTGGTTAATGAGTGGAGATCCGCCATGCTAAATAGTGACATGACTTTAGCCATACTTATGACACATGCTCAGCAGATAGAGAAGCAGAAGATTAAATAGAGGGAAAAGTAGAATAAGAAAGCTAGGACAGGAAGCTTTAATTTTAGTCAGACTAAATCAGAAGGAGGAAACCATTCTCATTTTTATCCAAAGTCATCAGTTCTAGCTCCTTCTTCAGCCTTGATCCAGCTCCTATGTTCAAAGATAGAGTGTCAGGCTCTAAGTCTCAGGGCAGTGTCAGAAATGCCCGAACTAATCCCCTTTGTCAGACTTGTGTTAAGAACCATAAGGGTGCTTGTAAAGCTAGCTGCGATATCTATTTCAGTTGTGGCAAGCCAATCCATAGAGTTAGAGATTGCCCTTAGTTAGGTTATGAGAGTTATCTCCACTCCTCATCTTAGTTTGGTTGCCTGAATCAATAGGGTACCACCATTAGTACTACTAGCGGGCAACATCCAAATAGACTATATGCTCTTTAGACCTAATAAGATCAGGAAAATTCTCCTGATATAGTTATTGGTATGTTATAGATCTTTTATGTGCATGTTTACGCTTTGCTATAGGCAGGAGCTTCTTTGTCTTTTGTTACTCCCTATATAGTAGTTGATTTTGGGGTCAGTTCCAAAATTCTAGTAGAGCCCTTCTCAGTCTCTACCCCAGTGGGCAAAACCATCATAGCCCGACAGGTATACAGAAACTGACCGATTATGATATTTTAGAAAGTCACTTTAGTAGTCTTAGTCGAATTAGAGATGACTAATTTTGATGTCATTCTCGGCATGGATTGGTTTTATTCCTGCTATACCATAGTTGATTGCAGAAATAGAATAGTCCAGTTTTAGTTTCCAAATGAACGTGTCCTTGAGTTTAAGGGTAGTGTATCTGCTTTCAGGGGTCATCTTATTTCCTACCTTCGGGAAAGGAAACTGATATCTAAAAGATATGTCTATTATTTTGTTTGAGTTAAGGACACTAGTTTCAAAACTCCCAGCCTTGAATCAGTCCCAGTAGTGAATGAATATTTAGCGATCTTTTCTAAAGAACTTCCAATAATTCCTCCTAAAAGGGAAATAGACTTCGGATTGATCTTCTTCCAGATACTCTGCCTATCTCTATTCTGCCATACAGAATGGCACCAGCAGAACTCAGAGAATTGAAAGAATAGTTAAAAGATCTCTTCGATAAGGGATTCATCAAACCTAGCATTTCCCCGTAGGGTGCACCAGTCTTATTCATGTTCAAGAAAGATGGTTCTCTCCAAATATGCATTGATTACCATCAACTTAATAAGGTCACAGTCAAGAACAAGCATCCTCTTCCCAGAATTAATAACTTATTTGACCAACTTCAGGGTTCCAGCTTTTTCTCTAAGACAGAGCTCAGATCTGACTATCATCAGCTCAGAGTTGGAGAAAGTGACATTCCGAAAATAGTTTTCCGTACTTGGTATGGTTACTTTGAATTCTTAGTCATGTTATTTTGTCTTACCAATGCCCCAGCAGCTTTCATGGAGCAATACTTGGACATGTTCATTATAGTCTTCATAGATGATATTCTGGTCTATTCCCACAGTGAGCATGATCATGCAGACCATCTCAGAATAGTACTTTAGACTCTCAAAGATCATCAGCTATTCGCCAAATTCAATAAGTGCAAATTTTGTCTAAGGTCAGTAGCATTCCTTGGTCACATCATTTCCGCTGATGGAATTAAGTTGATCCTCAAAAGACCAAAGCAGTAAGAAACTGGCCAAGACATGTCTCTCCATCAAATATCAAGAGTGTCTTTGGTTTGGCTGGCTATTACAGATGTTTTTTAAAGGATTTTCATTTATTACATCACCTATGTATAGATTGACTCAGAAAAAAGTTTAGTTTCAGTGGTCAGACCCTTTTGAGAAGAGTTTTCAGGAGTTAAAGACTCAACTTACCTCAACCCCAGTCTTAGCTCTTCCAGATAGTTTAGATGGGTTCGTGGTGTATTGTGATGCATCCAAAGTAGGTTTGGATTGTTTCCTTATATGGCATGGTAAGTTTATAGCCTACACCTCTAGACAGCTTAAACCCCATGAGAAGAATGATCTGACTCATGATCTTGAGTTAGCAGTCGTAGTGTTTGCATTTAAGATATGGAGGCATTATCTCTACGGAGTTCATATAGATGTCTTCACAAATCACAAGAGTCTTCAGTATGTCTTTCCTCAAAAAGATCTCAATCTTCATCAGAGAAGGTAGTTAGAGCTCTAGAAAGACTATGACATGATTGTCCTCTATCATCCAGGCAAGGCCAACATAGTGGCCGATGCTCTCAGTAGGCTATCCATGGGTAGTATTTCTCATATGGAGGATAGTAAGAAGAAGTTATCTTAAGAAGTCCATCAGCTTTCCATACTAGGCATTTGCTTAGTCGATTCTTCAGAGGGTGGTGTATGTGTTCATAGTAGTTCAGAATCATCTCTAGTCTCTGAGGTGAACGAAAATCAACATAGATATCCCATCCTTGTCAAGTTGAAAGGGACAACGTCTTCTTTGTGTTCCATGTGTAGAGGACTTAAGACAGCAAACTCTTATAGAAGCGCATGGCGCGCGCTACTCCATTCATCCAAGGGCTACAAAGATGTACCACGACTTGTGGGAAATCTATTGGTGTAGTGGGATGAAGAGAGACATTACAGAGTTATTGGCTAAGTGCTCTACATGTCAGCAAGTTAAGATAGAGCATCAGAATCCTAGTGGGTCTATGCAGGAGTTCAATATTCCTACTTGGAAGTGGAAAGTTGTGTACATGAACTTCGTGATGGGTTTGCCTCGAACTCGTCATCAGTATGATTCAGTCCAGGTCATTATAGATAGAATAACCATATCAGCTTATTCCTTCTAGTTCATACCTCTTATTAAGCCAAGGATTATGCAAAACTCTATATCAAGGAGTTGGTCAGATTGCACGGTGTTTCGTTGTCTATTATCTCAGATAGAGGTACCCAGTTCACCTCTCATTTCTAGAAAGCATTCCAAAAGGGACTCGGTACCCAAGTTCATCTTAGTACCGCCTTCCACCCTCAAATATATGGTCGAGTAGAAAGGAACATTCAAAATTTAGAAGATATGCTAAGGGCGTATGCAATTGATTTCAAGGGAAGTTAGGATGACCACTTACCTTTAATTGAGTTTGCATACAACAACAGCTATCATTTTGGTTTTCAGAAGGCTCCATTCGAAGCTCTCTATGTTAGGAGATGTAGATCACCAATTGGTTAGTTTGAAGTTAGTGACGCCTCAGTCATAGGTCCTGACTTAGTATTCGACTCCTTAGAAAAAGTTCAGTTAATTAGAGAAAGACTCTGGGTTGCTCAGAGTTGATAGAATCTTAACACATGTTCATAGAAAAGATTTTGAGTTTGAGGATGGTGATTATGTCTATCTAAAGATCTCTCCCATGAAGGGAGTGAAGAGATTCGGCAAGAAGGAAAAGCTCAGTCCCCGATATGCTGGTCCCTTTGAGATTCTCAGTCGTTTCGGCAAGCTAGCTTATGAGCTCGAATTACCTTCAAATCTAGCCTCAATTCATCCAGTCTTCCATGTCTCTTTGCTCAAGAAGTGAACAGGTGACCCACTAATCATAGTCCCTATTTAGAGCATTAATGCTCAGAACAGTCTCTCTTATGAAGAGATTCCAGTTGAAATCTTAGACTATTAGACTCGTGTATTAAGGAACAAAGAAGTCCCTCTAGTTAAAGTTCTTTGGAAAAATTAGTCTGTCGAGGGAGCTACTTGGGAAGCAGAAGCAGACATGTATACCAAGTATCCTCACCTCTTCTCCGCCAACTCAGATCAAGCTCAAGGTAATAGTTCTCCTTAATCTTACTCAGTTTTATGATCAGTGTTCATCACGAACTTGGTTTTCAGTTTCATGTTCATGTTACTAGTATAAACTTGGTATCAAGTACCATTTCATATTTAGTCATGCATTCATGTATCAGCTCAGTTATATAGTTATGCATCAGAAATGCTTTCTCATTGAGAGAAACTTAGTTCCTTAGAACATTCTATCATGCATTCATAAATCAGTTACGCATGCATCAGATATGCATGTTTAGCTTGTCAGTCATGAGATCATATTCCAGTTATCATGTTCAGTTCATGTTTAGCTTATTGTTTTCCCTCTTAGTCAATCTCATTCGAGGACGAATGATCTCAAGGGGGAGATTTTGTAATACCCTAAAAATTTCAAGAAAATTTCATCCCAAGAATGACTAGTATTAGATTCTAAGATGAACGATAATTATTCCATGATGAATATTAAAGATTTTCACTTTTTGTCATTTAGAAAATTCAATAAGCTTTCCACCGATATATGATTTCCTTAAATTCGATAACTGGGTAAGAAGTTATGACTATTTCAAATTTCCATCGTAAAACAACATATTAGTCAGTGGTGCACCACACCATAAGAGGAAATAGCATTTGGAAACTTCCAGAAGGTTTCCGCAACTATGGCGCATCGCTCCAGCACTCAAATTCAAAATTGTCATTTTTTCCAGTGTCTCAGTGCAATTTACCCTACGTCACGCCAAAGTTCTAGGTCATGAAGAAAGGGGCAACATGATGGCTCCACATCGCGCCATCCCTCAGTTTCCCAAAGTGTCCAATTTCTGTGACATGGCATGATAGCACCGCGTCACGCTAAGGGTTCAATTTGAGAAATTTTTACTGAAATTACAAGACGCATCTAGGGTTAAAAAGGTTAATTTCCCACCCCTATTTAAGCTCTTTAACATATGATTCAACCACTTTTCACCAAAAATACACTCTCTTCTCTCAAGTTTCTCTCAAGAACAAGCTAGGGTTTTCATAAAAGATCCAATTTCAAGAAGTTTTCACCATTAATCTTCACAAAATCATGAACTAAGGTATGCATAGTGTTTATTTATGGACTCTTTTCATCTATGATGCCCAAGAATCATATTTCTAAATTCAAGTTATGGATTTTATTACAAATTTCATGATTTGGCTGCTTTTGTTGATGTTGATAATGAGTAATTGAATTGTATTCCATGAATGAGTGTTAAATTCCATATAGGTTGATTTATATTGGTATAGATTCATGAAATCCTCTGACTAAACCCTTGAATGATTAAATTGGAATAGAATCACAGAAGTTAATTGTTGTATGATGTTGTTTACACATTCTACGCCCATATGTGTTTGGTTGAATGCCTAGATAAAGGGAAAGTATCTAATTAGCATAATATCTTGAAATCCCTAAGTACGTACAAGCTTATGCCTATCACATTTTTGATGAAATTCTTCAGCAAATGTATTATGATGATTATTATATATTCAAGTAAGTCATACTTTTTCAATTGCCTTCCGTCGAGTCCTAGTGGTACTTGTACCCGAAACATTAGCTGTGTACCTAGAGCCATGTCATATTTTCACAATAATCTTAGTCAAGATATAAATCCTTATACTTCAGATAGTTTTATCACTCATGAAAAATCTCCATGATCTCATGACTCAGTCAGTTGTTTGATATCATTAGTATTCCATCAGTCAATGGAACTTAGTAACTTAGCTCATGTTCAGTTTAGTAAATCATGTTTAGTGTCCATTCAGATAGGAGTAGAAATTAGCACTGAGTAAACCATGTACATTATTAAGTATTTTATTCATTGTACAGGTACAGATATCAGACAAGGGTTAGCTTGTGGTCCTTCGGGGTCATGAGCACCATGTACCATTTCGGTTCAGCAAATCGGGGCATTACAACTTACAATAGAGAAAGTGCTTAGAGTTGTTGAAAGACTATGATATAAGTGTTTTGTATCATCCGAGCAAGGCCAATGTAGTGGCAGATACCCTCAGTAGGTTGTCTGTGGGTAGTGTTGCTCACGTTGAGAATGGTATGAAAAAGTTAGTTTAGGAAGTTCATCAGCTTTCCAGACTAGGTGTCTGTTTGATTTATTAGACTGAGGGAAGTGTTTAGGTGCAGAATAGTTCAAAGTCTTCTTTATTTTCCAAGGTAAAAGGAAAGTAGGACAGAGATCCCAGTTTATTTAATCTGAAAAAGTCAGTCAAAGCCTAGAAAGTAGAGGCTTTTTTCCAACGGGGAGATAGTGTGTTGCATTTCTTGTGTAGGCTATGTGTGTCATGTGTAGATGATGTGAGACAGCAAATTCTTACTAAATTACATGGTTTCTGCTACTCTATTCATCCAGGGGACACAAAGATGTACGACAATCTGTAGGAAATCTATTAGTCAAGTGGGATAAAAAAGGATATTGCAAGGTTTGTAGATAAGTGCTCAATGTGTAAGCAGGTTAAGATTGAACATCAGAAACCTAGTGGGTGTATGAAGGATTTTATTATTCCCACTTAGAAGTGGGAGGAAGTGAACATAGATTTCATGATAAGTTTGCCTCGTACTCGTCGATAGCATGATTTGATTTGGGTCATTGTGGATAGGATAACCAAATCAACCTATTTTTGGCAAGTTCATACTTCTTATTCAGTCGAGGATTATTCTAAACTATATATCAGAGAGTTGGTTAGGATACACGGTGTTCGGTTGTCCATTATTTCATATAAAGACATGCAGTTCACCTTTCACTTTTGGAAAGCCTTCTAAAAGGGTCTTGGTACCCAAGTCCACATAAGTACAGCCTTTCACCCTCTGACAGATGGTCAAGCAGAAAGTACCATTCAGACTTTAAAAAATATGCTAAGAGAATCTGTCATTGACTTTAATGGCAGTTGGGATGACCACTTACCTTTGATTGAGTTCGGATATAATAACAGCTATCATTCTAGAATTCAGATGGCTCTATTTGATGCTCTCTATGGGAGAAGATATAGATCTCCCATTAGTTGGTTTGAAGTAGGTGAGCCTGTGGTAGTGGGGCCTAACTTCATGCTTGATGCCTTAGAGAAAGTACATTTGGTCAAGGAGAGGCTTAAAACAATCTAGAGCCGACAGAAATCTTATGCAGATGTGAGAAGGAAAGATCTTGAATTTAAGATTAGTGATTATGTGTATTTGAAAATCTCTCCCATAAAGGGGTAAGGTTTGGTAAGAAAAGGAAGCTTAGTCCCAGATATGTTGGTCCATATAGGATTCTATGTAATTTTGGTAAAGTAGCTTATGAGCATGATTTACCTGCATACTAAACATCAGCACCCCTAGTGTTTCACGTCTCCTTACTAAAGAAGTGGGTGGGTGACCCACCAGTAGTTGTCCTTATAGAGAGTGTAAATGTTTAGAACATTCTCTCTTATGAGAAAGTCCCAGTTGAAATTCTTGATCGTCAGATTCATAGACTAAGGAACAAAGAAGTTTGTTTGGTCAAAGTTCTTTGGCGAAATCAGTCTGTTGAGGGAGCTACTTAGGAAGCAGAAGCAGACATGCGAACCAAGTATCCTCACCTTTTATCCACAAATGCAAACTCATCCTAAGGTAACATCCCTCCTTATATTTACTATATTCAATACTCAGTTACAGTTGCATAACATTCTCATATCATTCATGAATTCATGAAATAGTTCAGTCATGTGTCATGTTTACAGAATTCAGTCATGCTTCAGTTATACATGTCGGTGTAAGTAAAGTTTCTCGATTCCTCTCAGTTCAGACAGTCTAATTCGAGGACGAATGTTCCCAAGGGGGAGATATTGTAATACCTCATAAAAGTTCTAGTTCAATTCAGTACCAAATAGCATATAATAAGGGGTCCCAAACTTAGAAAAATTTAGCTAAGTGTTAAGACTTAGAATTATTTTATAGCCTTCGTAATTGGATGATCTTATTTTCAATCCTTACAACCTAAGAATGTCGACTTTTAAGTTGATTAATAATCAAGAATGTCAATAGGTCATCTTAGGTGAGTTTTGGAATTTTTGAACATTATTAGAGTCATGTCTGGATGACCAAAATAGCAAGCCAATGCAATCACTATGCGTCACATTGGCTATCGCGTCGGTAATCACATCGATACCATAGATGCAGACCGTCACTTATCGCATCAGTTGACATATTTTTGTCATTTAATTATGATTTTCCAACGGAATTTAGGTACTTTTCTCCTCACCTAATTCAGCCAAAACACGAAATAAAGCTTCCAAAAGGGCAAAATACAATCATTTTCCACAAAAAATCTCAAGAAAAAAACCCTAGGTTTATCAAATTCAAGTCCAAGTCTCAAGAATTCACCAACAATTCACAAGAATTCAACAATCAAGGTATGTTAGGTGTTCATCCTTTGGTCTCCTTCCTCCCGTGGAGTTCAAGAACCTTTTTCAAAACTTAAATTATGATTCCCATGTTTTGAATTGAATTATGCTCATGTTTGTATTGTTGTATGGGTTTCAAGTTAAGATTTTTTATGAGTTTCAAGAAATTAAGTTAGCATATGTGTTGAATTATGAATCTCTCATGTCAAAACCCTTGAATTTGCAAGTTGCATGTTGTTGTTATGATCTCCTATATGGTTAGTTCTCGTGTATAGCAATCATGCTCCACAAATGTTTGATAAAATGTTTGTATAGGTAAATTATACATGATAACCTATTGTTGTGTTGCTAAAGTTTTGATATAAGTTTATCAATTATACTATCGAGTCTTGGGGGTATTTATTACCTGAATCTAACTGTTTACTTAGTTAAAGTAGTTATAAAATAGTCCCAATAAAGGTCAAGAACAGTAGTACTCAGTTAGTTAACAGAACTCAGTGAACTCAGTCCAGCTAAATCAATCAACATGATCAGGTTCTATTTAGTCAATCTTAGTATAGTCTAGTGATCAGTGTCTTTTATTTGGGAGTAGGATTCAGCATCGAGCAAACCTAGGGATGGGGGCATTCATTTCAGTTAGGGTTTGACCCTTAGTAGCAATCCCTAAGATAAAAAAATACGTAGCCATCGTAGGATAAGTCGTCCTCCTGCCAGACTAGGGTTGATACAATTATATATATATACATATATATATATATATACATATATATATACATATATATATACTTCAAGAGTCATTGTAATGCCCTGCATTTTTGGGCTAGTCTTTGAATCATCATTCATACGTGTATAGGCTATAATCTAAATGATTCTCATGAAAATATGAGTTCCATGATCTTTATCCTCATTTTTTATTTTCTTTTAAGGTGAAAAATCTTTATAAGAATCACTTAGAACAGTGTTGAGCTTAGAGCCTTTGATTCGTCAAAAGTTTGGCATTCAATTCTACAAGTTTCTACTTTAAACATGTTGAACTTTTTATATATGTAGAATTTTTCTTCTAAAGACCCACCAAATTGTAGATAATTGAATTATCTTTCCAACGATACTAATTTTTCTAAAATCTGATACTTGAGTGAAAACTAATAGTATTTTTCGTGTGAGGCGATAAGCCGATGCGGCGCATTGGCATGCAAATTACGGAATTATTTCACATGCTAATTCAGTTTCTAAAGGGTTTGGGAGCATTTTGGTCACTTTCCCTCATCCAAATCCGCCCATATCACTTAATTTCAGCCTCCAAAAGCAATATACACTCAATTATTCATCTTTTTTCTCAAAGAAAAATGCTAGCATCCTCAAGAACATCAAGAACTTCATCAATTTTTCTTCAAGAAAAGCAAGAACTCAAGTTTCCTAATTCAATAATACTTTCAATATTGTGTTTCTCCTTCAAGATTAAAGCTTTAAGGTATGTGGGAGTTCATCCATGGGTCCTCTTTCGCTCATGGAGCCCAAAAACTCTTTTCTTTTAATTAAAGAATGAATTTTCCATTACTATGGTATTTGGTATGCTCACGAAAGATTGAATTTCATGTTTTTGTGATGTTTTTATTTCAATTTATCCCATGTTTGATTCCATGAAAGATTTTAAATTCTTCATGATCCTCATATGTTAGGATAATTTCCCAAAATTAAAGTATTACTCTCCGCGTAATCATGACACATTACCATGTGTTCTCATTCATGTACAAGTCCATAACCTCTAAGTGTTTGATAAAATGTCTCAGTGAATGAATTATGAACAATTGTCTATGGCTATTCTTTCCAAGATCATGCTATGCTTTACATTTTATGCTATCGAGTCCTGGGGTATTCAATACCCAAAAATCTAGCTGCATACCTAGAGCTACAGTAGTTATAGAACAGTCTCAATAGTGTCACAAATAGTAGTACTCAGTAATCAGTCACAGTCTTCGTTTAATTTTTATTTCAGAACTCAGTGAACTCATTCAGTTAACAGAACTCAGTAGTATTTCATTAGTCAGTGGGACCCAGTAAACTCAGTTTAGTTCAGTAGACAACATGATCAATAATAGTTTAGTCAAGCCTAGTACCATCTAGAATTCTATCAGAGTTTATTTAATTGGGAGTAAGAATCAGTACCGAGCAAACTCAGAGATGGGGGCATTCCTTCCAGTAGAGGGTTTGACCCTTAGTAGCAATTCCTAAATTACAGAACTACGTAGCTAGTGTAGGTTGAGATATCTTCCTGCCAGACTAGGGTTGATACATCTCATATGAGTTTTCCTACCAATGAGGGTTGACAACATGTCTTCTTGTCAGAGAGGGTTAACTCACAGGTTTGTCTTTACCCATGGCATGGTAATGACACCCTTTAAACTGGGGTTATAGGTTGGACCCCAATCCATTCATAGATGGGAATGTTGGCTAGATGATTACTTCCCACAGTTTCAGTTTTAGTTATAGAATCAGTATAGAACTTAGTTCAGTTTTAAAGAATGAAGACTGTCAGAAATAGTAACTCAGTTAACTCTGATATCGGTCATTCAGTTTTTAGAACTCATTATCCTGTGTTAATGTGATCTTAGTTACAGTCTTAGTCATAGTCTCAGTCGAGTAATCAGATCAGTAACTCAGTTCAATTTTAGGTTTGCTTGACCATAACATACAATTATCTATTATCCAGTTACCAATATTACAGTACCTCAGTTTACAGACTATTTCAGAATTATGTTATATGCTAAGTATTGCATTCTCAACAGTTTTCATGAATTCATGCTCAGTTATTTTATGTTACTCAGTCAGTTCTTATGTCATATGCATAATACTCTTCAGTTTCAGTCGTATTATTCAGACTATATATAGTTCAGTCTTACATGCCCAATATTCAGCTATCAGACATTTAGTTAATCAAATAAGTTAGTATGTTTATGCATTCGTGCTCAGTGTGATTGTATATTCAGATCCTCAGTTTATGTCAGTCTCCATAACATAGTTTCAGACCTAGTATTCATAGAGTTTTCATGTCTTATTATATTCCAACTTTATTTATACTTATATCATTAAAGCAAGTTTACATAAACTAAATATAGAGATTCACCATCTTATCAGAGAATGTTTATCACTCATGCTTTAAGATATTTTAGTTTTTAGTTTATTCCAGCCTATTGGTGAGTCTACTTACACTTAGCATCATGTTTTCCAATTACGTATGAAATTAGTTTTGCTTATTGCATCCACCCCTGCATACTCAATACATTATAGAAGTATTGATCCACATATATGCCTATGTTCTACATTGTCTCATAGTGTAGGTATCAATTATAACCTACATATCATAATCAGACAGTTGCAGATTCCAATCAGTAGGTACTGAGTTCTCCCACTTTGGTAACTCCAAATAATTTTAGTTCATGTATAGTTCATTTATTTTTATGTGTATTGATTAGTGGTAGTTGGAGGCATGTCCCCACTATCTATAGTCAGTATAGTAGAGGCTTCATAGATGTCAGTTAGAATTAGTCATGTAATTCCAGTTTTATTCTTCAAATTTATCATATTATAAATCTTTACCAGTATTATAACTATTTTATATTTTTAGTATGATTCTATTTCCGCACAACATAACAGCTATTAATTATGTTGTAATTCAGTTTTTTAATAGTATGCCCGTTCATGGGTTAGCTTGGGATCACTTGTGGTTCCAAGCACCGTGTGACAACTAGGGGGTAGTCTCGAGACATTACAAACTTTGTATCAGAGCACAGAGTTCAAGTGTTCTACGGTGTCTATGAAGCCGTGTCTAGTAGAGTCTTATGGAATGGTACGGAGATGTCTGTTCTTTTCTTTAAGAGGCTACAAGTAACTTAGGAAATGTTTTCCTTCTTTCAAGTCTCAGATCGTGCAGTAGAAGTATTATCTAAGAAATTTGAACATATCCTCATCTTGCTCTATTAATACTAACTCTGCCTTAGTTTTGAGGTGATAGAAATAGTTAAGCTTAAGTCCTTACAGATAGTTTTTCCTCAACTAGTCCCCACAGACAGTTATAGGATTGCATGTTGGCTCAGAAAGTATCCTATCATTTCCCTTATATCTTAAAGTTTGAAATTTTTTATTCATGTTCATGAAAATCATGCATTAAGCCAAAGTCAGATGTGTTTTTAGATTTCCTTCTCAGAATCCCTTTTATAGTATGTGATTTAGAGTTAGAAGTATGAACCCAAAAGTTTAGCAGTAGTAGAGTTGGGATAGTATTATCCAGATTGAGCAGATTATATATTCATGGGACTAGTTGTATGAAAGGTGAATTAGTAGGCTTGAACAGTGTATGCAAGAATTTAAGTTTATTCATTCGAGATTAAGTATGATGGTATGGATGAGTTTATCATTCATGTGTAATATTATATCCTAGACTCTGGAGTAAAGTGATTGCAGTTCAGTTTAGAGTTTAGTAAAGTGGTCATAGACTTAAGATGATGGCTTAAAGCTAAGGGGGAGATGATAGAACAAGTAACCAAGTCAGGCTCTCAGATTTTAGTAGTATTGCTAGTGTGTGTAGAAAAGCAGTAAGGGAGGACTATTTCCAACCTATTCTTATCTCAGTGCAAAGTTTTTTAGGCATCACGATATCTACTCATGCCTAACATGTCAGCTCCATAATCACAGCTTATACCCATGCACTTTATAGAAAAACCATGTACTCTTTTAGTTTCTAGTATGAGGAGTTCCAGTTCACTCAGTACTATAAATTATGTTCCATCAAATCATGAACTCCAAAATCAGGTCATGAAGCTCATGAATCATGTACTCATGTTTTACATTATGTTCAGATCCAGCAACTTATACTACACTCATAATGATCAGCGAAATTTAATTTATGTTGTGTATGTCCTCAGTTCAGACCTCTCTGACGAATTTATGCCATTGATACTTTGTTCCTCAGGCCTCAGTTAAGTGTCAAAGTTATTCTTTTATGTTTTAGATCCTCATGTTATAATTTTTAGTGACCTCTCCTTATGTCATGATTAGTTAAAATTCTATGTGCGTTTTCTTGGGCTAGTGCATGAAAGTTTTAAGGATAGAGGTTTAGAGAAAATGAGAAAGATGCTTTTATGGTGGTTTTCCTGCAAGTTCATGTATGGTTATGAAGATAGTCTTGAATGTCATGTTGGTATACAAATGAAATGTATAGTTGAGTATAAGCTTTCAGTAGAATTTAGTCTATATAGCCAGCAATCTAATCTAGCAGTCAGATAGACAATTTCCTATGATTTCTCATTTTTCCTAGTCATGAGGTAATTCATTCACGACCATGCAAATCATAAATTCAGTTTAGTTTATGCATCAAGCATCAGTTTTATATCCTAGATATTCAGTCATGATTTAGTCCATAAGTTTTTTGTGCATCATCTCAGCCTTTCCTTAGTATTTCAGCTAAGTCATTATCATTTAGGGGATGAAGTATCCCAAGGGGGAGATGTATTGTAATACCCTGAGTATTCATATACTAAAATTTTTATTCATAAAATAGGATCTATCTTGAAGTAATGGTTACCCATCAGTTGACTCGCTCATTTCTATCTCATCCTTATAATCATTCTTATATCATTGTATGTATTCAAGAAATTAGTTGAGTTCATAATATTCAGTTAATGTATCATGTTTCAGAATCAGTTATGCAGTCATGTTCCAAGCCATGCATGTTTAGAATATGATCTTAGTTACCTTCGTACAGTACTCTCAGTCTAACTAGTCTCATTCGAGGATGAATATTCCCAAGGGTTAGATAATGTAATACCCCGCATTTTTAAGCTAGTCTTTGAACCATCGTTCCTATGCATATAAGCTATAATATAAATGATTCCCATGCAAAAATGAGTTTCATGATCTTTATCCTCATGTTTGATTTGCTTTTGAGGTGAAAAATGTTCATAAGAATCACTTAGAACAAAGTTGAGCTTAGGGACTTTGATTCATCAAAAGTTTGGTATTTGATTCAACAAGTGTCTACTTTCAACGTGTATAACTTTTTATATATGTAGAATTTCGCAGCTAAAGACCCACCAAATTATAGATAATTGAGTTATGATTCTTATGTTATAAATTGAATTATGCTCATGTTTGTGTTGTATGGATTTCAAGTTAAGATCTTTTATGAGTTCCATGAAATTAGGTTAGCATGTGCGTTGAATTACGAATCTCTCATGTCAAAACCCTTGAATTTGCAAGTTGCATGTTGTTGTTATGATGTCCTATATGGTTAGTTCTCATGATAGCAATCATGATCCCCAAATGTTTGATAAAATATCCATATGAGTAAATTATGCATGATAACCTATTGTTGTGTTGCTAAAGTTGTGATATGAATTTATCAATTATACTATCGATTCCTTATTATCCAAAATCTAACTATTTACTTAGTTGCAGTAGTTATAGAATAGTCCCAGTAAAGGTCAAGAATAGTAGTACTCAGTCAGTTAATATAACTCAGTGAACTCATTCCAGTTTAGTCAGTCAACACGATCAGGGTTAGTTCAGTCAAGCTTAGTACAGTCTAGTGATCAGTGTCTTTCAATTAGGAGTAGGATTCAGCACCGAGTGAACGTAGGGATTGGGGCATTCCTGCCAGTTAGGGATTGACCCTAAGTAGCAATCCCTGAGTTACAGAACTACGTATCCAGCATAGGGTAAGTCATTCTCCTGCCAGACTAGGGTTGATGCAATCATATATATATATTTCATGAGTCTTTGTAACACCCCGTATTTTTGGGCTAGTCATTAAACCATCGTTCCTATGTGTATAGGCTATAATCTAATTGATTCTCATGCAAATATGAGTTTCATGATCTTTATCCTCATTTTTTATTTGCTTTTGAGGTGAAAAACCTTTAAAAGAATCACTTAGAACAATGTTGATCTTAGAGCCTTTGATTCATCCGAAGATTGGCATTCGATTCTACAAGGTCTACTTTAAATGTGTATAACTTTTGTTATACATATAATTTTTCAGATCAAGACTCACGAAATTGTAGATAATTGAATTATCTTTCCAACTATATAAATTTTGCCAAAATTTGATTCCTGAATGAAAAGTTATGGCATTTTTTGTGTGAGGCAGTAAGCCGCCGCGATGCATTGGCATCCATGTTACGGAACTATTTCACACACTAATTCAGTTTCTAGAGGGTCTAGGGGCACTTTGGTCGCTTCCCCTCATGCAAATCCGCCCATAACACTTAATTTCAGCCCCCAGAAGCAATATACACTCAATTATTCATCTTTTCTCTCAAAGAAAAACCCTAGCCTCCTCAAGATTACCTAGAACTTCATCTATTTTTCTTTAAGAAAAGCAAGAACTCAAGTTTCCTAATTCAAGAATGCTTTCAAGATTGTGTTTCTCCTTCAATATTAAAGTTTTAAGGTATATGGGAGTTCATCCATGGGTCCTCTTTCACCTATAAAGCCCAAAAACACTTTTATTTTAATTAAAGTGTGAATTTACCATTACTATGGTATTCGGTATGCTCAAGAAAGATTGAATTTCATGTTTTCATGATGTTATTAATTCAATTCAGCCCATGTTTGATTTCATGAAAGATTTTAAATTCCTCATGCTATGAATTTGAATTTTCCATGCTTTATTCAACTAAATTCCATGATAGAACCTAAATTCATGATGTTTAGCAATATTCTCATGTTTCAAATTCATGCTTTTCACATGTTTGATAAAATTCCCATATCATGTTAAATCAATTTCAATATGAATCCCCAAGCTATGAACTTTACATGTTTTGGTGATACACTCATGTCCTATTTGAAGCGAATTACATGTGAATTCCCCAATTCATGATCCTAGTTATGTAATTATGTCATACTTACATCCCATGTCCAAGTTCATGATCCCCATGTGTTTGGTGAATTGCCCTTTATTAAAGTATTAATATCTATATGCTTGATAGAATGCCCATGTGAATTGAATAGGGTAATCATGACACGTTACCATATCTTCTCATTCATGTAAAAGTCCATAACCTCCAAGTTTTTGATAAAATATCTTAGTGAATGAATTGTGAACAATTGACTATGGCTATGGTTTTCAAGATCATACTATGCTTTACTTTTCATGCTATCGAGTCCTGGGGGTATTCAATACCTAAAAAACTAGCTGCTTACCTAGGCATATAGTAGTTACAGAACAGTCCCAGTAGTGTCATGAATAGTAGTACTCAGTAATCAGTCACAATATTTGTTTAGTATTTATTTTAGAACTCAGTTAGTTAATAAAACTCAGTAGTATTTCATCAATCAGTGGGACCCAGTAAACTCAGTTCAGTTCAGTTAGACAACACGATCAATAATAGTTCAGTCAAGCCTAGTACCGACTAGAAATCACTCAGTGTCTATTCAGTTGGGAGTAGGTTAGAACCGAGAGAAGCCAAGGATGGGGGCATTCCTTCCAGTAGAGGGTTTGACCCTTAGTAGCAATTCCTGCATTATAGAACTATGTAGCCAACAAAGGTTGAGATATCTTTCTTCCAGACAAGGGTTGATACATCTCATATGAGTTTTTCGTAATATCCCATATTTTGGACTAGAATGAAAGTCTGACATTCCTATGCGTAGACATTTCAAAAGCCTCAAATCCTATGTAAATTTAGTGTGTTAATAAATTATGTAGTGTGGGAATCTATTTGAGCATTAATTTAGATCATAGAGGTTCCCTAACTCAAGTACAAGTTGCAAGGTTTCCTATTGTTCAAGTTTTAGTGAGCGTCAAAACTTGGATCAACTTAATTTGATCATAACTCCTTGTATATATTGAATTAGAGGTCCTACTACATATCAAATTAAATATCTTTGAATTACCTTTCCAACAATACCAATTTTGTCCAAATCCAACACCCGTGCAAGAAGTTATGGCTTTGCAAAGTGGATGACGTCGCCAGACATAAGGTGTGCGACGCACAACCTAAGGAGTTCGATAATATGTGAGATGCACACCCTAAGGTGTGTGATAAAGTGTGTGCCACACATGTGGGTGTCCAGGTGACTTAAAAGTCCATTTTTGGGGAAAAAATAGTCCTTTTTCCACCCCTATATAATGCCTAAACACGGAATCAAGCTCTTATTTCACCAAAAATTCTTTATCTCAAAATCCTCTCAAGAACACAATCTAGGGTTTTCATGGAAGATTCAAGTTCAAAGAAATTCCTTCGTCAATCATCAAGAATCTTCCTTCTAAGGTATGCGTAGTGTCCATCCACAGATTCCTTTCATCTATGGAGTTCAAGAATCAATAGTTGATTAATAAATCATGAATATTTTATGGTGATATGGTTGTATCATGTTGTTGTTTTTTTTTGTGCTATAGAATGGGAATTTGATGAATTTTCATGAAGATTATAATCATGTAGTTGGAAACTATGAATTTGGGTAGATTAATGTGGTGTAAATTTGTGAATACACCTATGCCTTAAAGAGTGCATGAAAGGTGTTTGATAAATTACCTAAGAGACTAGAAATCATGCAATATAGCTAAGTAAAACCCAAATGACAAGCCCATTCTCTATCCCTTATGACTCAATATGAATTTCATGCCAGTTGTTATGTATTATTGTTGTGATATGGAATGTTCATGAAACTAGAACCATGCAAGTATTTACATGTTACATGCATTATCTTTCATGTTCAAGAATATGATAATCATGTGTAGTATGAAATTCCGTACTTATGATATTGTGAATTGTGGACTCCATCATTTTGATCAAGTCAGTCATGTGTGTCAGTTTCCTTCCATCAAGTCCTGGGGATACTTGTACCCAAAAAATATAGCTGTGTGCCTAGAGCCATGACATATTGTCATGATACTCTTAGTCAAGCCATGATCTATAGAATTCAGTTACTCATGTGACTCAGAAATCTCAGCAGTCTCAATAGTTCAGTAATCTCAGTTATGCTCAGTTAATCTCAGTAATCTCAGTTATGCTCAGTTAATCTCAGTAATCTCAGTACCCAGTAACTTCTATAATCTCTAAAAGTCAGTACTCTCAGAAATCTTATGAACTCGTTAGTATTACATCAGTCACAAAACTTAGTAAGTTCAGTTAATCTATTCAGTTTAGTGTCTTTTAGATAGGAGTAAGATTCAGCACCAAGCGAGCCTAGGGATGGGGACTCACCCGCTAGTGAGGACTGAGATCCTTAGAAGAAATCCCTAAGTTCCAAAACTACATAACCAGCGTAGGTACGAGATGTCACCCGTTAGATAGGACTGACATACTCAGGGGTCACCCGTTAGCACATTTATATATATAGGACTGATCCCAGGAGTCACCCATTAGATTAGGACTGACTCCATAGCAGCTGTCTTTACCGATGATGCGGTATTGCCACCCTTCCAGTCAGGGCAGAGATTGGACCCCAGTCAGCTTAGCATGGGGCATGTCGATTACATGAATACATCCCACAGTTACAGTTTCAGTATCAGTCTTTAGAGTAGAAATTAGAAATCAGGACTGTCAGATACAGTCATTAATCTCAGTAAGGAACTCAAATAGTTCCACAGACTTAAAGACCACCCGTCATATAGGCTTGGTCTCTCATTGAGTTATTCAGTATCAGTACTTCTAGAGATTTCCCGTCAGATAGGCTTGATCTGAATCTTAAATTCAGTTTTCTCATTATTAATTCTAGAGATCACTGGTTATTTAGGCTTGATCTCAAGCTTTGTCACTCTTAATAATTATTAGAAGATTTAGACTGTTAGATACAATCACTCAGTATCAGTTACATCGGTTAGGCCGATCATCATTGTTATATTATTTAAATTAGTTGTCATAGCTTACGTTATCAGTATTCAGTTTTAGGACTATTAGACACGATCAATCAGACCATTTCTTCATAATTCAAACTATCAGAAATAGTCATTCATCTATTCAGTATCTCAATATCAGTAAAGTTATGATATCAGTTTTCAGACTTAGTAGTCAGTATCTCCATGTGTTCAGTAGCAGTTACATATGTATGTATGTATTCTCATGTTCATATTAGTCAGCGTGTTCATGCATATAAACCCCATGCACTTAGCCTACCCCAGGTATACTCAGTACTTTAGTTGTACTAACGTATTCACACTATGGTGTTTTCTTTTATGTTAAACAATAGGTTCTGAGGCACAGATTCCAGACCAGCAGTAGCAGTTCAGTTAGCAGTGAGTCATCTTTCGAGGACATGATCATTACATTTATTATTCTAGTATTTCAGTTTATTTTTAGTTTAAGGAGTTAATTGGAGATATGTTCCTTCAACTCATTATTCAGAGAGTTTAAAGGCTTTTAGACGATTACAAAGTTTTCAGATTCAGACTTTTGTATTTTTAGCTTATTTTTGGTACTATGATACCACTTTATTTAGATGTTTTATTGTTCAAGATTGAACCTTATGGACTTTTAGTTTATGTTTTTGTATTTTTACATGTATATTATGCAGTTACAGGTACAGATATTAGTCATGGGGTAGCTTGTGGTCCTCTGGGGTCATGAACACTATGTAGCATTCCGGTTCAGAAAATTGGGGCGTTACATTTTCCCACCAGCGAGGGTTGACGACATATCTTCCTATCAGAGAGAGTTAACTCATAGCTTTATCTTTACCCGTGGCACGGTACTGACACCCTTCCAACTGGGGTTACAAATTGGACCCTAATCTATTCAGAGAAGGTCATATCGGTTAGATGGTTACTTACTATAGTTTTAGTTTCAGTTATAGACTCAGTATAGAACTTAGTTCAGTTCTTCAGAATTAGGACTGTCAGAAATAGCGACTCAATTAACAGTAATACAGTATCATTAAACTCAAATATTAGCCATTTAGTTTTTAAAACTCATTATCTAGTGTTAATATGATCTTAGTTGCAGTCTTAGTCACAGTCTCATTTGAGAAATCAGATCAGTAACTCAGTTTTATTTAAAGTTTTCTTGACCATAGCATACAGTTATCAGTTATTCTGTTATCAATATTCCAGTACCTTTATTTATAGACTATTTTAGAATCATGCTATACGGTTGGTCTTGCATTCTCAAATAATACAGTTTTTATGAATTCATGCTCAGTTATCTCATATTACTCAGTCATACCTTATCTCATATGCATAATACTCTACAATTTTAGTCCCGTTATTCAGATTAAGTATAGTTCAGTCATACATGCCTAGTATTCAGCTATCAGACATTCAATTAATTAGATAAGTTAGTATGTTTATACATTCGTGCACAGTGTGATTGTACATTCAGATCCTCAGTTTATGTCAGTCTCCATCATGTAGTTTTAGACTCAGTATTCATACAGTATCCATGTCTTATCATATTCTAGCTTATTTTCATGTGTATTGATTAGTGGTAGGTGGAGGCATGTCCCAGCTATCTATAGTCAGTATAGTAGAGGCTTTATATATGTCAGTTAGAGTCAGTCATGTAATTCTAGTTTCATTCTTCAAATTTATTAGATTGTAAATCTTTATCAGTATTGTATCTATTTTAGATTTTCAATATGATTATGTTTCTGTAGAACAGAAAAGCTATTAATTATGTTATAATTCAGTTGCTTAATAGTATGCCAGTTCATGAGTTAGCTTAGGATCACATGTGGTTCCAAGCACCATGTGACGACTAGGGGGTAGTCTCGGGTCGTTACAGTTAATCTGTCAGATTAGGGTTGACATAGCATTGTTAGTAACCCGTGGTAAGGTGCTAAAATCCTACCAACAGGGGTCACAGGTTGGACATAAAATCAGCCTATATCAGGGTATAGCATTTAGATGAACGCTCTTACAGTTACAATTTTTATCTTAGTATTCAGTAAAGAACTCAGTTAGTTCTACATAACCATGGCTATTAGTAATCAGTTACTCAGCCATCAGTATTCAGTACTTAGTATTGGTATAATCTTATATACATGGTGTATACCTAAATGCGCAGTATTGCATGTTCAGTATGTTCAATAGTTTTAGTTTTGCATGTACTCTCATCCAGTTACTTCAGTATGTTCAATAGTTTTAGTTTTGCATGTACTCTTATCCAGTTACTTCATGATGTTAATTCAGTCAGTTATAATCTTATGCATATGAACCCATGTATATCAGCCTTACCTCACTTAGCATACTAGTACATTCCATGTGTTGATCACATATTTTATTTTGCACTATAATGTCTCATATCATAGGTACGGACACTCGGGTTCTTGACTGTACTTAGCAGCTCAGGCTATCAGTAGCAGTCATAGTAGTGAGCCCTCATATTTCGAGAATAGATTTTATCTATTTCAGTATTCCGGTTGTTCAATGGTTATTTCAGTCAAAGTTAGTTAGGGGTTTGTCCCTTCAACTCCATATTCAAGTAGTTAGAGGCTCTCATACTAGCATAGTCAGTTATTTAGTTTTCAGATGTTATTATCAGTTATACTCTGTTATTATTTCAGTATTTTGAGAACCTTATGGCATTTTCAAATTTCTTCCACTTATATATTTCAGTATTATATTCAGTGCTCACAGAAGGTACCAGTAATGAGTTATCTTATGGTCCTTCGGGGTCGTAAGAACCGTGTGATGCCCAGGGTGTATTCTCGGGGCAATACAATGTCCTCGGCATGGTCATAACTTTTTGTTCGGATATTGAATTAAGGTAAAATTGGTATCATTGGAAATCTAATTCAATTATATACAATTTGGTGGATCTTGAGATGAAAAATTCCATATATGTAAAACGTTATACACATTCAAAGCTAACCCTTGTAGAATCAAATACAAAGATTTGGCCGAATCAATGGCTCTTAGATCAAATTTGCCCTAGGTGATTCCTATGAATAGTTTTGCACCTCAAAAGCATTCTTAATACTAGTATAATGATTATGACACTTGTATTTAAGTATAAATCATGGGATTAGAGTTTACACACATAGCAACAACGGTTCGATTTCTAGCTGAAAAATGTGGGGTGTTACATTATATTACTCTTGAAATCATTCATCCTCGAATGATAGATAGGAACTTGTTGAGATTTTAGAAGTGTGAAATAATGTAGACATGCAGGTTTGCTAATGAATGTTATAGCTGAGTTGAAATATTTAAACTTCTATCGTGAAACTGATTTATGATCTGACTTGATTTATTGATTATAACGAGTTGATTCATGCTGAGAGTTTAGAACCCACTTGAAATGTTCATGATACGATCATACATATACAAATGCGAAGTGATAACTAATGTAACAAAACCCCAAGATTTACTAGGGATGGAATAAAGTACATAACTTCTCATTAGGAATTGTGCCTCAACAAAACATGTGTAGGAATCAAAAGAAAAAGGGCTTCATGGCATTGCCAAGTACATTATATAAGCACGAATCATGAGATAACGAGACTAAGTGGTACAATGGGTATTACATTGTCTGAGCTAGAATACTTGGAAAACTGAGATCATTCACTGAACACTTATAAAATGAATCATGACTAATATCTTAATTGGAGACATGATACATGGACTGAACGAAATTCATAATTTTCATGGACATGAATGAATTACCTCATGGAATAGCCATACTCATGCACTTCGAATAGTAAGACTATATAGAAAGAAGGAAAACTATAGGAGCTTATCTTGTCTGATTGCTAAACTGAATTGTTGGCTATATAGACTAACTCATACTTAAAGTTCATACTCAACTAGAGTATTTATCCAACAATTTTCTAAGAAGTTCTAATAACATTGGGGAGCAAAGAATTCTTGGGCATGATCCGAGTAAGATATCTGAATAAGGAATCTCAATATTGTTATAACTTCTGTAACATGGAATATAGGCCTATAAAACATAAGATAGGATAGAATTTCTAGGCCTTCGAAAATACAACTGCTAACTTTCAAGCTTAGCACACTTATCAAATACTCCCTCAATTATACTTTTCCCCTTAAATACCATGCTCATCTGAAGCAACTTATAATTCTCCCATGGATATATATAACTATTCCCACCAAAGTCTGAGTTGAACTTCATACTCTTACCATGTTCAACCCTAGCTCAAAATAATAGGGGGGCTACACATGTCACCAGAACACTAGTTTGAACCATGAATTCAATACCTCATGCATTTTTCATAGCTCTCATCTCAAGAATAATTCTTCTTACTACTTTAATAACTAAATTCAACCTTTTACTAGGAGCTCACTAGTGCACAATGCATCCATTTTCCTATCCACCAACATAACATTCAAGCCTATCATTATAACCATATATGAACTTCTATTCAATCAACCCTCCTAGGAAATTTTCTCAGATTCTCTAATATTTCTGTTAATAATAACTTTCATGCATTATCCCATAAAGACATGCATAGAATTCTCAAATAACCATGACATATACTAAAAGTTTTACCGCAATCTTTCTTCACACTTATAGCCTTGGAATAAACAAGCATACCACAATCTTTCCTCAAAAAGAATCATTTACTCTCTCCCATCTAAACCATCGATCACCAATTTATATTGCCACTACCTTAACATAAGGAGAGGTCAATGAAAGGTTAGAACATGAGGACCTGAAGCGTGAAAGAATAACTTTGACACATAATTGAGGCCTGAGGAATAGAGTATCGAAGGAATGAATTGATTAAAGAGATCTAAACTATGGACATACGTGATATAATCTGAATTTCGCTGGTTATTTAGGAGGGTAGCATGAGTACCTAGAACTGAATATATTGAAAATCATTAGTACATGAGTCATAAGCTGCATGACCTAAGTTTGGAGTTCATGAATTCATGGAATATGATTTTTACAGCTAAGCAAACTGGAACTCCTTATACTAGAAATTGGGAGTGTACATGATTCTCTATGAAGTGCATGAATATGAGCTATGATCATAGAGATGACTTGTAAGCCATGAGTAGATGTCATGATCTGAAGTACAAAACTTTGCAATGAGATAAGAATAGGCCAGCCATCTTCCTCCCATACTAATGTTCTACAATACACTAGCATCACTTCTAGAATTTGAAAGCTTGACTTGGTTTCTTGTTCTATCATCTCCCTCTTAGATTTAAACTATTATTCTAAGTCTGTGGAACCCCTTAATAAGCTCTAAGCTAATCTACAACCACATTACTCTAGAGTTTGAGATATAATAAATACACAATTAATAAACTCACCCTGAAATACTACACCTAAAACTGTAAAATCCACTGGTAGTACTTCCTTCTGATATACAACTCTTAACTTTCTATATGCCCACTAGTCATCATATAATAACTTGGACACTTAGTAACTTAGAACCTCAATTCTTCTTTCTGTTAGCTTAATCATCGAAGTTTCAAACTTAGATTCTAACACTTAATATTGATATTCCCAAAATTTTAACGAACTATAATAACTTCATTCTTAAACACTCTCTTAGTATATACTATCCTTAACTTTCCTTACCTTTGGAAATCATCACATACTTACACCCTTCTTGACAACATACTTGCCTTACTAAACCTATACCTCTTTTCCTTAATACCATACTAATTCAGATCTCCAAACTTATATTTTATCTAAACCATGAGAATTACCATTTCACTAACATACCCAACATCAACAACATATAATTTCAAATCAACAAACTTAAATTCTTGCATACATTGTTTCAAGCCTACTGGTTTACCTTTATACAACTAGCCCCATGGATACATAATCTACTAAATTCAAATAAAATTATCCCCATTTTACTGCTGCTAAACTTTTGGAATCATGCTTCTAACTCTAGATCATATGCTATCATAGGATTTTGAGAAGGGATCTGAAAGCAGATCTGACTTTAGATTATTTCACAATTTTCATGAACATGAATAAAATTCTTTATACTTTGGAACATAACGGCACTGGTGAGATACTTTTAAGCCAGCGTGTAATCCTATAATTATCTGTAGGGACTGACTGAGAAAACTCTATCTGTAAGGTTTAAGCTTGGCAATTTTTATTGCCTCAAGAAGAATGCAGAGTTAGCACGAATGGAATAACGCAAAAATCTACACAAGTTCCTTAGAGAACACTTCTACTGCATGATCTGAGAGATAAAAGAAGGGAAATATTTCTTAAATGCTCTATAGCCTCTCGAAGAAAAGTACAGAAGTCTTGGTACCATTCCGCAAAACTCTAATCGACACAACTTCATAGAAATCCTAGGACACTTGAACTCTATTCTCTAATACCAAGTTTGTCACGACCCGAAACTACCCCCAGTCATAACACGATGCTTGGAACCACAAGTGATCCTAAGCTAACCCATGAACTGACATACTGCTTGAGCAACTGATTTAAAATATACATAATAGCTAAATTTACTGAGAGAAAACATGATCATGAGAATGTCTGAATAAATATACTACTGATTAAGTTTACAACATGACAAAAGTGAAGAAAAAAATTGGAATTACATGTAATGACTCTGATTGACTATTTATGAAGCCTCTACTATACTGACTATAGATAGCTGGGACATGCCTCTACCTACTAATAATAAATACATATGAATAATAACAATATAGTACATGAACTACAACTAACTTGAGTCCCCAAAATAAACGAACTCATCACCTACTGGCTTGAAGCTACAAACTATCTAATTATGATGTATGGGCTACAACTGTACCTACATTATGATACAATGTAGCACATAGGCATATATGTAGATTAGTACTTTGGAATGTACTGCGTAAGTGGGGGTGAATGCAATAAGTAAAACAGAATAGATACATAATCTTAAACCATGCATGTTAAGTGCAAGTAGACTCACCAAGAGACTGAAATTAACTGAAAGCTGAAGTATCCTAAAACATGAGTACAAACATAATTTGATAAGATGTTAAATCACTACACTTAGTTTCTTAAATCTTTACTTTTATAGAATAAGTAGAACTGAAGATGGGAAGCAATAAAACATGAATACTGTATGTAAATCTTATGTAAAGATGAACATGATGTAAAATTGAATTGA
Source organism: Capsicum annuum (assembly GCF_002878395.1). Classification (NCBI taxonomy): domain Eukaryota; kingdom Viridiplantae; phylum Streptophyta; class Magnoliopsida; order Solanales; family Solanaceae; genus Capsicum; species Capsicum annuum. The sequence goes on along the minus strand of NC_061115.1, from coordinate 151,632,764 downwards.
GGGTCATATATGGACACTAAGCATGAAAACATGAACATGTAAAACTGAGAATGCATGACCAAGTATATCATGTATGGACATGATCAGAATAACATGAACTATCTATAATACTGATTGAATAATTACTGAAATCTAATTACTTGGTCAAGCAAACCTGAACTTGAATAGGATGAGTTCTGAATAAAATTGTGGGAGCTTTCATGTAACCGACATGCCCCAATCTAAGCTAATTGGGGTCCAAACTGTAATGTAACAACCTGTAAATAGGTCCCGAGATTTCAAATGGTTCTAAAGACTACGAGTAGTCTAAAGCTAACCCTGTAAGCCTTCTACTAAATCTAAAACTCATATTAATGAAATCTAGGAATGCAAAAATACTAAAATACTAAATACAGTCTGAACTGAACATAATTTCTTAAAATATTCCACTTAAAATTCTAGACAACCAACACTTGAAATCTAAATTGTAACTAATAATCTGACAAGCCTCTACTACTGACAATTAGAGAGCCACGAGAACAGACCCCCAGCTGACTTGAAATACCTAAAAACAATGAAATAATCTATTTTAACAAGATAGAAATCTGAATAATTGGGTCCCCAAACTATAAGGAATCACCAACTGTAGAGATGAAGATAGATAAGCTCACGGTCGATCATGCTGCTGGAACTGAGTATTTAAACCTACATTATTGAACAGTGTGGCACATAGACATATATGTGGATCAGTACTTTTGGAATATACTGGGTACATGGGAGGTGAAAGCATAAGTAAAATAGTAATGGAATGTACATATGTCTCATAAGAAATGCATGCTAAAAATAAATGGCTCACATTGGCTTGAATAACTAAAAGCTAAAAATATAAATCATGAATGATAAAGCTTACTGTATAAATATTGTGAGCCATAATATTTGGTTCTAAAAGATGTACTCATAATCTATTTTCAGATCATGCATGTTGGGTGTAAGAAGGACTCACTTTTATCATATGAAAACTAAAGCTAAAATCTAGTAACTGATGTCTTAAGTAAGACAATATCTGAGTAAATTTATGAGCCTTTACACCTAGTTTCTAAGAACTATTCAGTTATTCTATTTCTGTTAGGGAGGTTCTTCTAAACGACATACACCATGTTAGCTATCATGTTGTCCAACATCATGTTCCCCAATGGGGAAATCCTTATGTTGGGGAGAGGTTTCATACTCTTGGCAAGGAGTATAACCTGAGCAAAGTGATTACAATCTATATCTGTATCCATATAAATAGGAATAATCTGATAATCTGAACCTACATTGGCTCATAGTTCTAGGGCATGTGAACTAGGACACATACCCAACTCGATGCTAAATACTACACCATTTAATCTATATGCTTATTCTATAGGAAATCCACTTTAAAAACAAGCATAACGGTTTTTAATAAAACCAGGTATGCATCTATCTATTTCAAACTATAATCAAAACTGTTATTAAAACTGTAAAGTGGATTTCATATCTTAGCTAAAGATCAAAAGATCAAGTCTTGTTCAAAATCTGAATATAAGCTAGACATAGGGAGCTTAAAAGTATAATCATCTTGAAATATCAATGCTTAAACTTAGGGCTTAAGACCCACATTTTAAACTCATGTAAATTCATAGAAAAATATCATGCTCAACATACTTCCTAAAATACTACAACAATATCAAGATAATGAAATCAACATCACAATACCATGCTTAAACTCAATTGAAAATATGTAATCAATGTCTCAAATCATACTCATGGTATTCAAATCATAAAAGAGAGTTCTCTAAATCAAGACAAATATAGAATTTCATACTTCAACCACTTTAAAAATCCAGAACTCAAAACAAGATATTTTGGGTATGAATCCTAATTGAAATTCATGTAAATTTATGTAAATTCATCTTTGGAAAACTAATTTGGGCATAAGGATAAAAGGAGTATCCTTGTTCATAACCCCACATACATTATTTGATTAATTAAATGTAGAAGCTTGAACTTTGAATAACTAAAAATGTTATTGAAGTTTCTTTTTAAAGTTTTTGAACCCGGAAGCTTTGATTATTGACTTCTTTGAAGAAAGAGTAATGGGATAGTTCTTGATTTCTTAGGGCTAGGGTTTTTTTTTTCAGAGGGAGAAAAGATGAATAATAGTGTGTATAATACTTTCAGGGGCTGAAATCCTTTGTTTAGGACGGTTTTGATGTGAGGCAAATGACCCCATTGCCCTCAAATACACAGAATCAGAATATAAAAAATATGAGAGTGAGCTATGGAGCGTGCGTCGCATGCTCTAGAGAAGAAAAATAGAGTGTACACTTCATGCCCTATCGAGTGCTCCCTCAAGGGTGAAATGGTGCATGCACCCTAAGCTAATCGTGCCCAACTACTGTTTTAGGCTCCCAAACATATCCTTACGCTTGTCCAAAATTTCCAAAAGTTACCTAAGATGTACCTTTGACACCCCCCCCCCCCGATCATGAATCAAATTTAAAATTGACATTCTAATGCCGGAAAGGTTCAGAATAAAATCATTAAAGGTTTTGGAACTTTAGAAATGACTATCTCAACACTTAGTTTTATTTTTAGGTTGTAAATATCTTAAGTAATTACTAAGAACTGAGTTGAGCTAAGAACATATGGGGTATTACAATATCTCCCCCTTGGGAACATTCGTCCTCGAATGACACTAGTTAAAATGAGGACACTGAGGAACTAAGATGACATACTTTCATAAATAATTGAAAATATAACTGCATAGCTAAATCTAAATCATGATGAACGACTAAATCAATCTATGAATGCATAAAATAACTTGAAGATAATCAATGGCTGGAGATGAGACTGGAAAAGAACTGATCTAAAAAAGACTGGTACCTTAGGCTGAGTCTGAGTTTTTAAAGAAAGGGTGAGGATACTTGGTTCGCATATCTGCTTCTGCTTCCCAAGTAGCACCCTCAACTGGCTAATTCCTCCAAAGAATTTTGACCAAGGGAACTTCTTTATTTCATAGTCTATGAATCTGGTGATATAAATCTCAACTAGAAGTTCTTCGTAGAAAAGGTTGTTCTAAACATCTGTTCTTTCTAGAGGAACTACAACAGCTGAATTACACATACATTTCTTCAATAAGGATACATCAAACACTGGGTGAACTAATGACATGTCTGCAAGCAACTCACGCTCATACGCTACCTTCCCAACATGACTCAATATTCTGTAAGGGCCAACATATCGGGGACTAAGCTTTCTCTTTTTCCAAATCTCTTTACCCCTTTCATGGGTGAAACTTTCAAATAAACTAAGTCATCGACTTTAAACTCAAAATGTCTCCTTCTTATATCTGCATAAGATTTTTGGCGACTTTGAGTTGTTTCCAACCTCTCTCGAATCAACTGGACTTTCTCCAAGGCTTCAAATACTATATTTGGCCCTGTCATATGCCCTTGCCTACTTCAAACCAGCCGACAACTAACCTACATTTCCTCTCATAAAAAGCCTCAAATGGGGCAATATTAATGCTAGAATAGTAACTGTCATTATAGGTAAACTCAATCAATGGCAAGTGATCATCCCAACTCCCTTTGAAGTCGATAATGCATGCCCTCAACATATCCTCTAGGTTCTGAATAGTCCTCTCTACCTAACCATCTATCTGAGGGTGAAAAGCTAAACTAAGATAAACTTGGGTACCAAGACCCTTCAGAAAGGCCTTCCAAAAATAAAAGGTGAATTGAGTACCCCTATCTGAAATGATAGACAAACGAACCCCATGCAATTTGATCAACTATCTAATATAAATCTTAGCATAATCTTGGGTTAAGTATCAGGAAGAAGATCAATACCAAATTCTATTTCTCTATCAGGGGGTACCCCTGGTAAATCATCAGGAAAAACTTTAGGAAACTCATTGACTATTCAAACTGACAGAACTATTGGAGTCTCAGACTTAGTGTATTTGACTCGAACTAAATGATAAATGCACCCTTTTGATATCAACCTTCTGGATTTAAGATAGGATATAAAATAACTCTTGAGAGACACTGAATTACCTTCCCATCTAATGAATGGCTTATTGGGAAACTAAAACATCACTACTCGAGTGCGACAATCTATAGATGTATAACAGGAATAGATCTAATCCATGCCCAAAATAATATCAAAATCAACCATGTCTAACTCTATTAAGTCTGCTAATATAATCTTATAAAGGACAGTGATAGGATACTTTCTATAGACCTGTTTGTCAACAACTAACTCACCAACTAGGGTGGAAACTAAGAAGGTCTTAGAAAGCTTTTCAGGACCTACCCCAAAATTCACCCCAACTAATGGAGTCACATAGGAGAGATTTGACCATGGATCTAATAGCACTTAAACATCAAAGTGAAAGACACAAATCATACCAGTAATAACATCTGGTAAACTCTCTTACTCCTGATGGGATGATAAAGAATAAAACCAATTCTGTCACTAACCACCATCGCTACTATATGATGCACCTTGAGGAGGACTAGTAAACCTGGTGTGCTAGTAGCCTGAGTCTGGGGACAAATATCCCAGCTTTTCTACTTAGCATACGTGCATAATAACCTATCCAAAAATGTATCCTGAAACACCTGCCAACTCATATGAGCTGCATTTTAACCTCTACCATTCTTTCATATAACCACCCAATAATATGCCATATCCTTCAGCCTGTAGGATGCATACTCTACACTCTCCTACTCAGTAGCATGCATAATTTGGGTGATCTTTCACACCTCATCTAAGTAAAGTTATGGTTCTTTACCAACTTTTGACCCAAAGAACTAAGGTGGATTTATTCTAATTCAGAGAGTCAGTAGGCTGGGGTGATTGGTTACCATTTTTGCATGCATTAGCTCAGTGAAAAGGCATATTTTATTATGTAAGAGCACGAGTTAAAAAAAGATAGAGGAAACTATAAGCATGATGGATTCATGAAAGAAAAGGATGATTTACTAAAACATTTTGTAGCCTCTTGCTCATAAATGTGGCATGCTTTACACCCGTGATCAATACTCTATGTAACACGGCTTGTCAGACTCCCTAGGACTCTTTAAACCCTAGGCTTTAATACAAAGTTTGCAACACCCCAAAAATGGGTTCTGAGATGTCACATGGTGCTCAAGACTATGAGTAGTCTCAAGATAACCTTGTAAGCCTTCTACTAAATCTAAAACTCATAATGAAGAAATCTAGGCATGCAAAAATACTAAAATTTTAAATACTGTTTGTACTGAATTGGCATTAACTAAACATAATGTCTTAAAATATTCTATTTTAAAGTCTAGACAGCTAACACTTGAAATCTAAATTATAACTAACAGTCTGACAAGCCTGTACTACTAACAACTAGAGAGCTGCTAGGACAGACCCCCAGCTGACTCGAACTGACTGAAAACAATGAAAAAATCTACTTTAATAAGCTAGAAATCTAAATAACTAGGTCCCCAAACTATAAGGACTCACCAGCTGTCGGGATGTAGACAGAGATGCTCATGGTCAATCATGCTGCTGGAACTGATCACCTGAACCTACATTATTGAATAATGTAGTACATAGACGTATATGTGGACCAGTACTTTTGGAATGTACTGACTATATAGGGGTGAATGCATAAGTTAAACAATAATGGAATGTGTATATATCTCATAGACAATGTATACTAAATATAAATGGCTCATATTGGCTTGACTAACTAAAAGTTAAAACCATAAATCATGAATGATAAAGCATATTGTATAAATATTGTGAGCCATAACATTTAGTTCTAAAAGCTATACTCGTAATTTATTTTCAGATCATGCATGCTAAGTGTAGGAAGGACTCACTTTTATCATATGAAAACTAAAGCTAAAATCTAGTAAGTGATGTCTTAAGTAAAATAATATCTGAGTAAACTTGTGAGCCTTTACACCTAGTTTCTAAAAACTATTCCGTTATTCTATTTTTGTTAGGGAAAAATCATTGAAGTGTCTTAAGTGATTACTAAGAGTTGAGTTGAGCTAAGAACATACAGGGTATTACATGTAACCCCAGTTGGAAGGATGTTACTACCTTGCCGCAGGTACTAATATATGGCTGTGTGGATCCACTAAACTGATGTCCCAAAGGAATAGGAAGTCAAGCCTAAACTGATGGGTGACCCCTAAAGAAGTCAAGCCTAAACTAACGGGTGGCCTCTTATAGTTGATGTTGTCTACGTAGTTCTAAAACCTAGGGATTGTTACTAACGACTTTGCCTAAACTAACGAGGGAGCCGCCATCCCTACGTTCACTCGGTGCTATGTCCTGCTCCAAATTGAAAGACACTAAAATACAAGTTGGTGCATGCACTGATAAATGATAAGCTCAAGTCATGGTGTTCTGAAAATAACAGTGCATGTATAATCTTGACGAAGTCATAAACATGTGAACTAGTACATTTAAAATGAAATAACACCGGTAAGTTCATTATAAAAATGATGATCTGGACATAGTGATAAGATCCTGATTCGGACTAACTTGTTACTTGAAAACAAAAACATGCAAAAATACATAGGTATCAAGATATTAGTAGAAATCATAATTTAGAGTTCCAAAATATAATCCATTCAAAGAATGAATGAGGTACATGAATTTGAACATGGGGATGAGTTAAACTTGGGAGGATAACAAATTCACATGGTTTAATTTGTAACTTGATAATTTAACCTGAAACCAATGGAATATAACATGGATAATTGACATTCATCACATAAAATAACCTAATTTACATGGAAACACTTGTAGACATGGCTTGAATTTGGATTTCTAAGAAAATTTAATTTATGATTTACATGTAGAATTTTACAAAAGAGGATTAAAATTTCATACTTGAACAAAAAGGGGATTTCGGGACACAATGGGTGGAAGGACCCCATTGATGAATACCCCACATACATCAATTTCTTAAATCCTTGAAGAAAACTTGAAATTAAAGCTTGAATCCTTTAATTCATGAGAGAAAAAGCTTGAATTTTGTTATTGGGAAGATAGAAAGAGCTTACGTAAGTTAATCTTATGAAAAGTGGGCAATAACGTATTTTAAAAACCCCTTAATTCATTTAAGATTGGTTAAGGATGGTTTAGGGGTGTGAAAAGACTTCAACCCCCTTAAACTAAGTCAAAATGGAGAAATTTTTGCACTGTGCTAACCCTAGGCAACATACAACCAAATCACACCTAAGGGGTGTGCGGTGCATGCCAATAGCACACCTCGTCCAGTGGCTACTTATGATTGCCATGTGACGTAAGGCCTTGACATGGTTATAACTTTTCACTCGGGTATCGAATTAAGGCAAAATTAGTATTGTTGGAAATCTAATTCAAGTATCTACAATTTCGTGGGTCTTCAGATGCAAAATTCCACATATGTAAAAAGTTATATAGATTAAAGCTGACCCTTATAGAATCAAATACCAATATTTGGTTGAATCAATAGCTCCTAGCACAACTTCTCTCAAGGTAATTCCTATGAACATTTTTTCACCTCAAAAGCATTCTTAACACTAGGATAATGATCATGATACATGTACATAAGTAGCAATGATGATTCAATTTCTATCTCAAAATTGTGGGGTGCTACACAGGTAGTCCACCAAATAACCTTTTCAAGTTGAGAATTTTAATAATTGTGCTAGTAATGTTGAACTTACCCTGAGAGACAATAGGGGTAGCACAATTTCTCCAATAGCATTAGCTCCATCCAAATCAGCATAATCATCTGTAGGCTGTTTGCATCTTTTACATCGTACTTGCTGATTTCAGTTGAATGGTGAATCATTATTAGCATGTTGCCTGTTCATTGGGTCAACCCACTCATCGTCCCCCAAATCCTAATCATCTATATTTGGCACATCTTTGAGTGTATCAACTTTCTATAGATTGACCTACATGGTTTCCAATGTGGCCAATCTTTCAATCTTTTGTTAACCTTTCATATTCCTTCTCAAAGTTCTTTGAAGTTTTGATTCATAAGGTAACAAAGGCTTGCCGGAATGATGATTTTGTGGTATGTACACTTACTAGCCTGCAAACATAAAAATAAAAAATACAAATAAAATTAGGAAACACGATTAAGAGTTAGTTAATGCACATAAACTTAATTGATAATCAAATTCTCTGACAATGGCGCCAACATTTTATACGCCCAAAATACAACTTCCCAAAAAGAGTGGAAGAGGTCATTGTCAAATATATAACCCAATAAAGGTTGGGGTCAAATCCCACAGGGAATATGGTGTTAATCAAGTTGTATGTAGATAAATAGACTTTTAATCATAAGTTCCCATTTAGTAAGGGGGTTTTGGTTGAAGTATTAATTGACTAATTTTAGTTTAGTAATGACCAATATATTCTTTATAATGTATTATCAGTTGAGAAATAGTTAGGGTTATGTTCACATTGGTGTTTCAACTCTTTAAAAGATATGGATTACATAAGCTCATATTAACATTTGTGACAATAGAGAAAGTTATATAAAATTCCAATCTAAGTTCTTCCCAACCTTCAAATATGGATTCACTTTAATTTCTTCCAACTTAAAGTGATGGACTATATTGCAACAATTTCTCAAAAAAATCAATCTGATTAAGGCATCAATCTATGAATTAGAGGGTAATAACTCAAATACCTTATCGTTATTTTTTCCTCAGTAATAGCTCCTTTGTTCAAGAAAGCTATGTTTTCGAGCATACTCTCAATTTTACAACCATGAGAGAGCATTAAAAGGAAGAGAATGTGGTAAAACCACAATGTCAATATAAACTCAGCATTCTAAACACTAGAATTGAAATTTTACCTAGGCTTACATAACCCTAATTATGAAGCTTTAGACACAAATAACTAGAACATAGATGAAAATATTAATTTCTTAAAATTGAAAGTTTAACTTACAGTCAAGAAAATTCATAATTCTAAATCCAAATGTTCTTTTGCCTTCGAACTTGTTTCTCAGCCAAACTATACGACCCCAAAATTTTTGATGATTTATTTTGGACCGTCCTTCATGTTTAATGATAATTTTTGACTAAAATCATGATAAAGGATGTTAATAGGATAATTGGGGAGAGTTTTGGAATTTTCAAAAAGTGTTTAGGGTTATTTGGGAACCACGAACAAGTGAGAGTCGACAATTACACGTGTCACTCCCTAGGTATGGTTCTATAAGAGTATGGCACACCCTAGGCCCTCCATGGTAGTAGCATACCACGCCCAAGGTCAAAAAATGCTCAGTTCTATTTTTTTAGTTGGGGTGAGCATTTTTTGGTCCTTAACCCCAATAAATGACTTTAAACATTCCTTAACCCCTAATAATCTATCAATTAACAACTTTTATCATTGTTCTTCTCCATTTCAACTCTCAAGTGAAGTAAAACAGGGGTTTTCTCAAGAATTCAACTCTCCGAGCTTGAAATACAAATTTTCCTCAAAATTCTTCTATCATAAAGACATGTTAGACACTTCCTATTTTAATTATTGTATTATTTCATCAATTTATGTGATATTTATATGTTCTTAAATGTTTGATTCAAACTAGGGTCTAGGGTTTTGGGTTGTTATACACTTGAATTTTTTTTCCTTATTTTAATAGTTTTCTCTATGTTTTAAATGGTTAAATGTAAACGGGAATTATGTTTTATGATAATGGTGGTATATGGTAATTTGGTTTCAAAATGATTACAAATTTTTGGCATGATAACGTCATGAGCCTCAACCCACTTTATAAATTGGTTTTTAAATAAGGATTTTATTACATTTAAATTATTCTATGGAAATTGTATAACATTAACTGGTAAAAAGGTTCTGGAAACACTCTTGGGGCTATGGTTATGGATTTTTAAATAGAAATTGGAGTCAAAATGGTTAAATAGATTCGGTATGGCATAATTTAAATTGCTGGCAAGTCTTTTGGTATGAAACCAATAGGGGAATACCTTAAAGAGAAACTCTATGGTTAATAGTATATGAAATTTATTTTAATTGGGCTTAAAGAGAATTTTGTAGCTTATCGAGAAGATATAGTCCCGAGGGGATCAACACTAGACACCACATTTGTCAACGTTATGGTGTACTATCATTTTCTTCTTTACACAGTATATATTTAGAAGGCTATATCATTGGTTTATTTATCTAAATTCCTTGTTTTATGTGGCTAACATAGATTGGGGCCCTTTTGGCAGGGTAAGTCAAACCCATATAGCCCGTGGGTAACTGAAAATTGGTAAGAGCTACATAGTTTAGGATTAAATTTTAATTGTTCATGCTTCATGTTCCTTGTATCCTACCTCAACATTCTATTATGTTGATGGTTGTCGAACATATGTTTTATTATTGCGTTTTGGTAAATATATATTTTAGCCATGTGTTTTACTACTGGTTTTGGTACATACATGTTTTATCTCTTTCCTTGGGTTGCATGAAAGTACTCGTCATACTAACCATCCTCGGATGCCACATCATTTCATGATATAGATTTTGAAGTCTTTTCTTATGACCCTATACAGCATTAGGTAGTTTGGTACTCCAGTTGGACAGATGTTGAAGTGGTGAGCTCTCTAACCTTTGAAAGGCTTGTTCCTCTTTATGTTTCTTTTACCATTCCAGTACTTTTGGTTTTTTTCTTTTGGCATATTCGGGGTCATGTCCTAACTTGGTTGGAATTCCTTAGATAGACGCTTTATGGACAGAGTTGGGTTATTATTTTATGGATTTGGTTTTTCACTCCACAACTAACTTTCTTGGTCATCATGTTTCCTTTTATCCTATTGGTTATCTTTTGTAGTTTATTATTATTATCATGCTCTTAAGGAAAGATAGGGGTTCATATCAAACATTGGTTGGTTTAAGATGTCCGTCATGACCAGGGCCTTGGTTTAGGGCATGACAGTCTTGGTATCTAAGCATAATATGGGATCACTAGGTGTCTACAAATCTGTGTCGAGTTGATTCTACTTATAGGTGTGTAGCATACCATACTTATAAGGGGGAGGCTATAAGGCATTTAGGAATATTTTCCTTGTTTGTGTTCTATTTTGTGCTAGAGAGTCTAGTCACTATGAATCTTCTCTAACCCCTAAATTAATCACATTTTAGATCATGACTCCATGAAGATCTGGTATTCATAGGAACTTAGCTGGAACCTCCATCCTAATTAAGGCAAATATGGAGGAAGTTTTCCCTAATCATGGAATGCAGACTCGGTATAGAGACCATACTCTTGACTTTACTACTCCACCTAGGGTTCCATTGGTCCCTACTTGTCCTCCTAGGTCTTTTTAGGTTGATGTTACTTAGTCTTCTCAAAGTAATGTCTCAAATGTTGAGTTTCTTTAGTTCATCCATATGCTTTCTCATATTTTGGCATCATAGTCTCATCATTCTGATCGTGTTAGTCCTGCCACTAGCTCGTCTGAGGTCACTCGGGTTGGCCAATTTATAAAGCTAAATTCTCCAACTTTTACAGGTTCTAAGGTTTAAGAGGATCCTAAGGGGTTTATTATGAGATAAATAAGATCTTTAGAGTTATGCAATTTTGTAACTTAGAGGTGGTTGATATTGCAGCTTATTAATTAAATAAAGTGGCTTATCAGTGGTATAAGGAGTGGGAAGAGTTAAAAGGGGGAAGATACTAAGCCAACTGTGTTGGAAAAGTTTGCGAGTAATTTGTATGATCACTTTCTTCCCTAGGTATTGAGGGAAGCTGAATCTGAAGAGTTTATGGATTTGAAGTAGGGTAGGATGAGTGTTAAGTAGTATGAATAGAAGTTCACCAAACTATCCCATTATGCTATGAAGCTTGTGTCTAGTATGAGGTCCATTATGGAAAGTTTGCTTCAGGTCTGTCTTGTGACTTTATCTTATCTAAGGTTGTTATGTTAAACAATGGCATAGATATATCTAGGCCAGTGGTTTATATACAGCATGTGGAAGATTATAAGAGAATCAAGTATAAATGGAGGAAAGGCATAGTAAGAATTTTAAGTATGTAGAGTAGGGTGTGACCTAACAGAACAGTGGAAAAAAGGGTAGGCAATGGCCTAAGAAGAAGAACTGGGAAAATTCTTATTCATTACCTGCTGCTCCTGCTCCAAATCCTTCAGGTGGTCGGTATTTTTTGTTTATTAATGGACCTAAGGCATAGATCTCCTAGTATCAGGTTAGTGAATCTTAGTCAGCCCCACCTTACCCTTCTTACTATTTTTGTGGGCAACTTTATTGCGGATATTATGAGGGGAGGAATTTTTGCTTTAATTATGGCCAGCCTTTCATATGCGATTGAATTATCCTTCAGTTAGGGGTATACCTAGGGCTAATAGGCTCAAGTTTCTACTTCTTCAGCTTCTGCTACTAAAGGTACTACTTCAAATATGGGAAAAGGTTAGAATCTCCTTTATACATTTCTACTCACCAGGAATCTAAAGCATCCCAGATATTGTTACTTGTATGTTACAACTTTTCTCCTATGATGTTTATTGCTTTCTTGATTCCAGTTCCACTTTATCTTATATGACTTCTTATGTGGCTGTACAATTTGGTTTTGGTCTTGAAAGTATTTTGGACCCCTTTACAGTTTCTACCCTGTTGGGTGAGTCTATTGTGGCTAGAAAGGTCTATAGGGGTTGTGTGGTATCCATATTTCATAGAAAGATATTGGTAGATTTGATAGAAATTTATTTGATGGATTTTGATATAATCTTAGGGATGGATTGGCTCCATTCATTCTATGCTTCTATGGATTGTAGGACCAATAAGGTCACTTTTCATTTCCCAAAAGAATATATAATAGAATGGGAGGAGAGTTCCCTAGTACCCAAGGGGAAGTTTATTTCTTATCTTAGGGCTCAGAAATTGATATCCAAAGGTTTCCTGTATCATTTAGTTTAGTTTAAGGATTCTAACTCTAAAAGTTCCTCCTTGCAGTCTATCCATGTGGTTAATGAATTTCTCAAAGTTTTTCTAGCTGATCTTCTTGATATTCTTTGAAATAGGGCAATAGACTTTGGGATCGATCTTCTACTAGATACTCATCCTATTTCTACTTCTCTTTATAGGATGGCTTTGGTAGACCTAAAGGAACTAAAAGATCAATTAAAGGATCTCCTTGATAAGGGTTTTATCTATCCCAATGTTTCTTCTTGGGGTACTCCTATGCTTTTTATGTGAAATAAGGATGGGTCTCTCAAAATATATATAGACTATCGTCAGTTGAGTAAGGTCACCGTAAAAAATAAGTACCCTCTTCTTAGGATTAATGATCTCTTTGATCAGCTTTAGAGTGCTAAGTGTTTCTCTAAAATAGACCTCCATTCAGGTTATCATCAATTAAATATTAGGGAGGTCGATATTACCAATACTGCTTTTCGGACTCGATATGGCCACCATGAGTTCTTCGACATATTATTTGGGTTGACTAATGTACCGACTTATAATACCCCAAGTTTGTAAGATCTAGAACCACTAATATATAGATAACTAAATTACCTTTCAAATACTACCATTCCTTCCTTAATCCGATATCAAGGTAAAAGTCATGGTAAATTTAGTGAGGCACTATCAAAATGCCAGTGAAGACTCTGATAATGACTAGTCATCAGCACTTACCGAGTCATAGAAAAGACTTGTCGTCATGGTTGTGAGGGACCAAAAGTTTTAGCCCAAAGATGATGACTCTTGGCAACTGAAACACCTTAGCTTTGACCCTTAAAAATATTCCTAAGTTGAGCATTCTGACATCATATGACTTGTGCATACTAGTCATATAATATGGTATAGTTTAGGGTTTATCCACTCGTATGATGATTAGTGTGGTTTGGTTTGCATTTTATCAAAGGTACGATTAGGAATCATACTACTAGCATATTAGGGTATGAGGTGTATGTTGCCAAACCATCTGATATCCTAAGTCTATCCTAAAGGATTCTGAATGGGGTACAGTTTGGGGGGAACCAATCATATGATTGGGTGCAATTTGGTTTAAGGACTCATATGTTAGACATTTTGAAGTCTAAGTTGATTCTTAAGGTAAGAGTGGTGGGTACCACTTATATGTTGGTGTACGGTTTGGGTGTTGTAGTCGTACCCTCTTGCGATCATGTTTTTAGTTTTTAAGTTGGGGGTATTTTGGTCATTTTCCATCCAAAAACCCTTAAGTACCCACTCCTTATTATATGTTGTGGCCTATTATAACACACTTTTAAGAGATCAGACATTCCAAAAACACTCTTAAAACTCTCTCTTGAAGATTGGGCCAAAGTTTTCTTTAAGTGTTCATCTAGAGGCTCAAGGGTCAAGTTCTTCTGTGGATATTTATGAATAAGGCATGTGACTCTTCCCTCATTTTTAGTTCTAAAATATCGAGCATTTTAAACATTGATTTTGATTTATTAATGGTGGTTTTGAAAACTATAGTTAAGGGTTTCATTTGTATAATGTTGAGTATTGTTTACTCTTGGTTTAAATTATGTTAGTACGTGTTTTTGATAAGGGTTTGCACATGTGGTGCTTGGTAATTGTGGTTTAACAAATGGGTCATGGTTAACCCTAAGCATGATGGATTTACCTTAATTTTGGTCTTGATAATAGCATGCCTTCAAAGTGTTTGTGAAAATGCCTAAGAGAATAAACTAGTCACATGATGAAGTAGATTTTGCACTAATGTGTGCTATAAGAATGCTAAGGAATTATGAATATTTTATAACGGTCTTAATGACCATAAAATGAATTGAAATATGTTTTGAACTATGACATTGGCCTAATGAATATGAATAGTTCGTAAATGGTTTTGTGAAGGCCTTGTTGGCCGTGTAATGATATAAATGACAAGCTTGGTGGTTTAGTTAGTTAAAACAGTTTGAGTCCCTAAAAATAAAAATTGATTTCTATCTCTATTTGATAATGGGTTTAAGTCCCTAAATGTTGAATTGAATTGATGGCTTTGTATAGACAATGGGTTTGAGTCCCAAAGTTAAATAATAATGGTTATTGTATTATTGTATACTTGTAAGTAGGGTTGGTATGATGATACCAATCGAGTGCCTTTGGTAAGTAATTGGATTAATGGTTATGTATGTGAAATGATGGTTTTAAATTGTGATTTAAAGTGATATATATAGCTGGGACATAAAACTAGTGTCCAAAGGTCTAAACTAGAAATTATGCTAGCTGGTGCAGGTTTCTTATGACCGGGTAGTTTGAGTCCCCCAAATGAATATATGAATGGGAGGTTCTAAGCCCCTATTTTATATACATTGGTGCTATGTAGCCATGATTATATTAGGAGGTTTGAGTCCTCCATATAGGCATATATGGATTGATATTCTCTGGTTCGTGTTGCTACATGCACTGGGAGCCTTCCATCTAGGGGCGAGTTGGGCCCATATAGCTCATGGTTGCCTTATTCTATGATGGTTATGCTACACAACCCAGGTGAATGATTTCAAAGTTTATGCTAATCTTGTTCCCTAACCCATCATGGTATATATGTATATGTATGTATTGCATTGGATAGATGTATCAGTTGAATGGCTTAGAACTGTTGGAACTATTTTATCCTTATCCTTAAGTTATATGCTAGTGCTCCAACCTTTAACTATCTTCGATATTGTATCCCTATATAATGCAGGTGTTGGTCATATTCCTATACCTCCTACTCGGTGATTGGACTCGGGAACTACTAATAGTGACTTAAATTCGTGAGCCTCCATACTTTGGAATGATCCATTTCTTTCTTTGAGTTTTCTTATTTTTTTATTGATTTAGATTTGGATATTGGTTTTGGCTATGGTTGGGGGTATGTCACGACCAAATATTCGTGGATTATTTTTAGAGGCTTTGTATGGAAAAATTATGGACTTTGGTATGTTATGTGATAGTATGCATATGGACTTAGTTATTACCTTTGTTACGTTATGGTTGTTGGTTGGTTAGATTAAATATGTGATCTTTGGTCCTTGTTGGACTTGAGGTGCCTATTATAATAAGGCCCTAGTTTGGGTCTTGCCAAGTTGGTACCAGAGCCTAGGTTCATGGTCAGTTGGGTGTCCACAAAGGCGTGCTAAGTAGAGTCTCTTTTATGGGCGTGTAGTGCACCACACTTATAAGAGAGAGAATATGCGACATCTAGGAATATTTCAATTTCTTGTTGTCTTACTTTGAGCTATAGAGTCTAAGGTC
Organism: Capsicum annuum; assembly: GCF_002878395.1. Classification (NCBI taxonomy): domain Eukaryota; kingdom Viridiplantae; phylum Streptophyta; class Magnoliopsida; order Solanales; family Solanaceae; genus Capsicum; species Capsicum annuum. The sequence goes on along the minus strand of NC_061115.1, from coordinate 151,616,537 downwards.
TTGAATCCTTCTAATTTCTATTTGCTCATCATTCAAATAATGCCTCCAAGAAGATCTAATGTCCATGAAAACTCTTCTATCTCTATTGAGGACAATGTGGATGGAGCTCATCCAACTTCTAGAGTCCAGACCCGATCAAGGGTTACAACATCTAACTATCCTTGTGGGGTTCTACCTATCCCCACTAATCTTACATCTGAGGGAAATACTCATACTCAGTCACCTCAAGGGGAGGCCACTAATGCCAAGTTCTATCACTTTATTACCCTGTTGACTCAGTTTGTAACTTTTCAGTCTAAGTGTGATATTTCTGTTACTCTTTCTTCTAAGGCTACAAGGTTTGGATAGTTCGTGAGATTGCATACTCCTATATTTATGGGTAGTAAGGTTGAGAAGAATTCTCAAGCTTTCATTAATTAAATGGAAAAGATTTTTTGAATTATGCCTGCTTTGGAGGTTTAAGGTGTTTAATTTGTTGTCTATTAATTGAAATATATGGTGTACCAGTGGTACAAAGTGTGGGAATAGTCAAGGGGTGAAGATGTTAGTTTTGTCTTGTAGGAGGATTTCTCTAGTGCTTTTCTGGACCATTTCTTTCCTCGATAATTGAGGGAGGCAAAAGTGGAGGAGTTTGTGAATTTTATGCAAGGTAGGATGTTTTTCAAGAAGGATTCATTGAAATACCATCAGTTGTCTAGGTATGATCCTGAGTTAGTTTCTAGCCTAAGGGCTAGAATGGATAAGTTTACTTTGGGGATGTCTCATGAGTTGATCCTTAAAAGTAAGGCTACCTTATTGATCTTAGATATGGATATCTCTAGGTTGATTATGTATATACTGCAGGTGGAGAAAGAGAATAGGATTCAAGTTGAGTTTAGTGAGTGGCAGGGGTAGAAATTTAGGCCTTTTGAGCAAGGTGGTAAAGATGGTGGTAAGTAGCTAAAGAAGAAGAAGAGGAGTTTTGGTTCTTTCTCCATGACCAGTGCTTCTTACTTGAAGATGTTAAGTGATCGTCGATCTTTATATAATAGTGGGTTTTGGTTACAAGGTGCCTAATCTCAAGCTTGTGGTCTTAGTCAGCTCTGTCCCACCATCCTTGCATATGTTTTAGTCGGTCGTACTGTGGTTTATCTAAGAAAGGCAAGAACAAATAGTTTTATTTTTTAGATTGGTCATATGCAGTGTGACTCGTGCTAGAATAGCTTCTGGAGCTAACAAGGTTCTGGTTCCCTCTTCATCTGCTTCTACACCAAAGGGTGTTGCTTCTATATCTATTTCTACTTATGGCACCGGCACTATCCAAAATTAGTTATATGCTCTTGCATCTCGCTGATATTTTAAGAAATCTCACAATGTACTTACTGGTATGTTGAAAGTTTTCTCCTCTGATATGTATTATTTACTTTATCCAGGGTCCACTCTTTCTTATGTGACCCCATTTGTGGCTGTGCATTTTGATTTTGGTCCCGAGTGTATTTCAAACCTTTTTTCTATTTCTACCCTAGTAGGTGACTCGAGGTGTGTGGTATTTATTGGTAATAAATAAACTTAGGTTGATTTGTTTGTGTTAGATATGGTGGATTGTGATGTTATATTGGGGATAGATTGGTTGCATTCATGTTATGATTTTTTTATTGTTAGACCCATAAGATTATATTTAAATTCCCTAATAAGTTGTTCATATTATGAGAAGGGGTTTCTTTAGTGTCTAAGGGAAGGTTTATATCATATCTTAGAGCTCGAAAGTTGATTTTCAAAGGGTGTCCGAATCATTTGGTCTAGGTTAAACATTCTAACTCGGAAGGTCCATCTCTAGAAATGGTTCCATTGGTTAATGAGTTTCCTGAGGTTTTCCTTAATGATCTTCCCAGTATTTCTCCCTATAGAGAAATTGATTTTGGGATTGATCTTGTTTTGAACACTCGTCTTATCCCTATCCTTCCTTATAGAATGGCTCCGACCGAGTTGAAAGAGCTGAAGAAGAAATTAAAAAATCTGTTAAATAAAGGTTTTATCCATCCTAGTGTGTCTCCTTGGGGTGCTCCTGTGTTGTCCATGCATAAGAAATATGGTTCCCTTCATATGTGGATTGATTATCAATAGTTGAATATGGTGACTATAAGGAACAAATATCTTTTTCTTAGAATAGATGATTTGTTTGATTAGCTTTAGGGTGTGAAATATTTCTCTAAGATTGATCTTAGGTCAGTTTATCATCAGCTTAAGGATAGGGAGGTGGATATAGTTAAGATTGCCTTCATGCCCCTGTATGGTCACTATGAGTACCTAGTTATGTCTTTTAGGTTGACCAATGCTCTAGCAGCATTTATGGATTTGATGAATAGGGTTTTTAGTCTGTTTTTGGATTCATTCATTATTGTTTTCATAGACAATATTATGGTATACTTTAAGAGTGAGGTGGATCATGTCGGTTACCTCTGTATCATGTTATAGACCTTGAATGATCAGCATTTGTATGCCAAGTTCTCTAAGTGTGAGTTTTGGTTGAAGTCTATAACTTTTCTTGGTCATGTTATCTCTAGGGAAGGGATCATAGTGGATCCCCAAAAGGTTGTAGTGGTTAAAAAGTGGCCTAGACCCACTATTCCAATCGATATTCAGAGTTTCTTGGGTTTATCTCATTATTATAGGAGTTTTATGGAATTTTATTTTACTGTAGCTGCCTCATTGACGAAGTTGACCCATATAAAGGTCAAGTTTTTATGGTCGGATGCGTGTGAGGAAAGTTTTAAGAAGTTGATAGATAAGTTGACTTCATCTTTGGTTTTGACCCTGCCTGAGGAAAATAATGGTTTCATAGTGTATTATGATGCTTCTCATGTTGGGATTGGTTGTGTATTGATGCATTATGGTAGGGTGGTAGCCTATGCTTCTAGGCAGTTGAAAGTTCATGAGAAGAACTACCCTACCAATGATTTGGAGTTATTAGTTATGGTATTTGCATTGAAAATTTGGCGTCACTATCTCTATAGGATTCATGTCGACATCTTTTCTGATTATAAGAGCCTGTAGTATACGTTTACTCCAAAAGAGTTCAATTTTAGGCAAAGGAGGTGGCTTGAGTTATCGAAGGACCATATATAAGTCTTCACTACTATCTAGGCAAAGCTAATGTAGTTGTTGATGCTCTTAGCTGGTTATTCATAGGTAGTCTAGCTCATGTAGATAAAGATAAGCAGGAGTTGGTAAAGGACATTCATCATTTGGATAGTCTTGGAGTTTATCTCATGGACTCTAGGGATTGTGGAGTATTTTTGCATCAGGCATCGCAGTCATCTCTATTGTTGAGATAAAAGAAAAGCAAAGGTTGAATTCTGATTTGATGAAGATTAAGAGTAATATAGGTCAGCAAAAGGTTGTCAACTTTGCGATTGGTGGAGATGGTGTCTTGAGGTACGAAGGTAGGTTATGTGTTCAAAATGTAGATAGTTTGAGGGAAAGGATTTTGGCCGAAGCTCATGGATCTCATTATGCTATTCACCCTAGTTCTATGAAAATGTATCATGGTCCTAAGGAGTTCTACTGGTGGAATAACATAAAGCAAGATGTGGCAAAGTATGTGGCTAAGTGTATGGTGTGTCCACAAGTGAACGTTGAGCACATGAGACCTGGGGTTTTATACCAAGAGGTTGTGTTGCCCCAATAGAAGTGGGAGGTGATTAATATGAATTTCGTTATCGGCCTTCCTTGGTGTCGGAATTAGTGTTATTTGATTTGGGTTATTATGGATAGAATGACCAAGTCCGCTCATTTCTTGCCTGTGAGGCCTAGTTATTCGATGAAGGATTATGCTAAGCTATATCTTACGGAGAACGTGAAGTTTCATGGTGCTCCAATTTCTATCATTTTGAACTATGGTACTCCATTTTCATCTCATTTTGGGAAGTCATTTCTGAAAGGTTTGGGAACTAAGGTTTTTCTTAGTATCGTTTTCCACCCACAGTCGGATGGACAAATGGAGAGGACCATTCAGACTTCGGAGGATATGATTTGTGCTTGTGTGATTGACTATGGTTGTAGCTGAGCTGACCATTCGCCACTTATATAGTTTGCTTATAATTATAGCTATCATTCGAGCATTGGTATAGCTCTTTTTAAGGTTTTTTATGGTAGGAAATGATGCTCTTTTATTGGGTGGTATGAAGTGTGAAAGTAAGTTGTTTGGCCCTGATTTGGTTCACTAAGCCTTGGAAAAGGTGAAGGTAATTCATGATAGATTGAAAGCCGCTCAAAGTCGTCAAAAGTCCTATACGGATGTGAGGACTAGGGAGTTGGATTTTAAGGTTGGCGATTAGGTGTTCCCAAATATGTCTCCCATGAAGAAAGTGATGCGTTTCGGTAAGAAGTGAAGCTTAGTCCCTGGTATATTGGTCTATATTTGGTTTTGAAGAGGGTTGGTAATGTTGCCTATGATTTGGAGCTGCCTTCTAGTTTAAACACCATTCATCTGGTCTTTCATGTCTCTATGTTGAGAAAGTGTGTGGGTAATCCTTCATCGGCTATTTCTTTGTAAAGGTTAGGTATTATGGATTCCTTATCTTATGAGGTAGTCCTAGTTGAGATGTTGGATCATCAAGTTCATCCATTGTAGGCAAAGGATGTGGATTCGGTGAAGCTTCTTTGGAGAAACCATAAGGTTGAGGAAGCTACTTGGGAAATGAAAAAGGACATAAAGTCCATGTATACACATTTGTTCCCCATTTTGTAAATTCATGCTTGAGGTATGTGTTGTTCTTAATATCCTTGTCTGATGTCTTTGGTTTCTAACTTGGTTAAAGGTTAGTTTGATGTGTAATAATGTGATAACTCATGCTTGTGCTTGCCTTTGCCCATCATTTGAGGATGAATGATCTAAGTGGGGGAAAATTGAAACACCTTGGCTTTGGACCCTTAGAAAATTTCCTAAGTTGAGCATTCTGGACATCATTCGACTTGTACATACTAGTCGTATGATTTGGTATGGTTTAGGGTCCCTCCACTTGTATGATAATCAGTATGGTTTGGTTTGCATTCTATCTAAGGTACCATTAGGCATCACACTAGTAGCATATTAGGGTACGAGGTGTATGTCTCCAAACAGTTTGATGTCCTAAGTCTATCCTAGAAGATTCTGAATAGGGTACAGTTTGGGGGGAACAAATCATATAGTTTGAAGTCTAAGTTGATGCCTAGGGTACGGGTGGTGGGTACCACTTGTATGTTGGGGTACGATTTGGGTGGTATGGTCGTGCCCTCCTGCGATTATATTTTTAGTTTTTAAGCTGAGGGTATTTCAGACATTTCCCACCCCAAAACCCTTAAGTCCCCACACCTTATAACATTTTGTGGCCTCTCATAACACACTTTTCAAAGGTCAAACATACCAAAAGCACTCTCTAAAATATCTCTTGAAGATTGGGCCAGGGTTTTCTATAAAGTGTTCATCTAGAGGCTCAAGGGTCAACTTTCTTTCGTGAATCTTTGTGAATAAGGCATGTGACTCTTCCTTCATTGTTAGTTCTCAAATATCGTGCATTTTTAACATTGATTTTGATTCATTAATCGTGGTTTTGAAAACCATAGTTGAGGGTTTTGTTTGCATAATATTGAGTATTGTTTACTTTTGGTTTAACTGTGTTTTTACGTGTTTTTTATAAAGGTTTGCACATGAGGTTTCTTGGTAATTATGGATTAACAAATTGGTCATAGATAACCCTAAACTTGATGGTTTTACCTTGATTTTGGTCTTGATAATAGCATGCCCTCAAAATGTTTATAAAAATTCCTAAGAGAATAAAATAGTCGCATGATGAAGTGGGTTTTGCACTAATGCTTGGTATAAGAATGCTAAGCAAGGATGAATGATTTTACAAAGGTCTTGATGACCATAAATTAAATTGAAATATGTTTTGAACTAACACATTGTCCTAATGAATATGAATAGTTCGTAAATGGTTTTGTGGAGGCCTTGTTGGCCATGTAATGATATAAATGATAACCTTGGTGGTTTAGTGGCTAAAGGGGTTTGAGTCCCTAAACATATAAATTGATTTACGTCACTATTTGATAATGGGTTCGTGTCTCTAAATGTTGAGTTTAATTGATTTCTTTGTCTAGACAATGGGTATGAGTCCCAAAGTTGAATGATAATGGTTATGGTATTGTTGTACTCTTGCAAGTGAAGTTGGTATGATGATACCAACGAGATGCCTTTGGTAAGTAATTGGCTTAATGGTTGTGTATGTGAAATAATGTTTTTAAATTAGGCTTTAAAGTGGGATGTGTAGCCGGGTCATAAAAGTGGAGTCCAAAGGACTAACACTGGAAACCGCACTAGCCGGTGTGGGTGTCTTGTGACCGGGTGGTTTGAGTCACCTGAATAAATATATGAATGGGAGGTTTGAGTCCCCTGTGTTGTATACATTGGTGCTATGTCACTTTGATTGTGTCAGGAGGTTCAGGTCCCCTATATAGTCATATACGAATGGATATTTTCTAGTTCGTACGGCTACATGCACTGGGGGCTTCAAGCTAGGAAAGAGCTGAGCCCATATAGCCCGTGGGTACCTTTTTCTACGATGGTTATGCTACACATCCCAGGTTAATGTTTTCACAGTTCATCCTAATCTTGTTCCCTAACCTGGCATGGTATATATGTATATGTATGTATTGCATTGGTTATATGCATTGGTTGAATGGATTTGAACTATTGGCATTATTTTATCCTTATCCTTGAGTTACATGCTAGCGCTCCAACTGCTAAGTGTCTTCAATGATGTATCCCATTGCAATGCAGGTGTTGGTCATATGCCTACACCTCATACTCAGTGATTGGACTCGGTAACATCTTGTAGTGGCTTTAAGTTGTAAGCTTCCATACTTCGAAAGGCTCCATTTCATGGTTGGAGTTTTCTTATGTCTTTATTGTTTTAGATTTGGATATTGGATTAGTCTATGGTCGGGGGCATGTCCCGGTTGGATATTCTTGAATTATTTTTGAAGGCTTTGTATGGAGTAACTGTGGACTTGGGTATGTTATGTTATTGTATGGATATCGACTTGGTTATTATCTTTACTACATTTTGGTTGTTGGTTGTTTGGATTGAATAGCTGGGTGATCTCTGGTCCTTGTTGGACTTGAGGTTCCTATTACAATAAAGCCTTGGTTCGGGTCGTATCCGCGATGACTTGTGTTTAGGGTAAACGAGTCATCAGGAAGGACCATTTTCATAATAGTGAGGAACCAAATTTTTGATCCTCTGGTCACGACTCTAGGCCACGACTCATGATCGGACCCTATGAGTCATAGCTTGAGCCATCAGGACTGTTTTTAAAAATTTTCAAAATGATTTAAAATGGTTATTTGGTGTTTACAGACTCTTTAAACACTTGGGGTAAATAGTCCCCTAATCCCTCATAAACTCAAAAATTCAATCGACACTTAGAAAAGGGGTGATTTTTATCTTCTCCATCATAAAGAAGGGTTCTTCAACGTACAACTCAAATTCCAAAAAGTTTTTCAAAGATTCCGTTATGTGGGATTTCATCATTGGGTTTCCTTCCGCCGTTGAGTCCGAAAAATTTCTCCAATACTAAAGTTAAAATCACCGTTCAAGTTTAGGGTTCCATGAAAAGCATGAGCTTTATAATTATTCAGTTTATTTCTTGAATTAAACCATGAATATGTGTTTCCCATAAATTTAAGCACCTTTCCTTACTCAGAAACGTGAAAGCCAATTATATTGACAAAATTTTTAATTCTTGGGTTTGAGTTATGAAATTCCCTATCAAGTTTATATTTTGATATTGTCATGCTCAGTTGCATTCTTTAGAGCTAGTGGTTATGAACACCCGATACCTAGGAATTCATGCATACATCAGTTCACATGTTCTTGAGTACTTTTGATTTTACATATATTGTTATTTTCAAAATACTATTATATTGAGCATATCATTATCCGAGTCTTTCAGTTGTGAGTAGTACTTAGCACAAAGCAAATGCAGGGATGTAGATGCACCCATCAATTAGGACTGAGACCTTTAGTAAAAGTCCCTAAGTTCCATAACTACAGTGCCACCATGGGTTATGAGGGATCACCCACCAGATTAGGACTGACAACTTAGTCTTTTTGGACATTGGTTTAGTATATCCATGCCAGCCAGTATTTGTACCCTTGGCAAGGTACTGAACACCCATCCAACTGGGGTTATAATTTAGACCCCAGTTAGCTCAGATTGGGGTATGTCTGTTATTGTTAGCTCCCATAGTCTCCAAATTATGTTTCAGTTTTATATTTTGCATGACCTTGTATTCAGTTATTCATCTTATCATACAGTACATGTCATATACTTTGTATTTCACTTGGTTCATCGTGTTATATTCATTTTGTTTAGTTACATTAGTTAATTCCTATCTCACATACTCAGTACATTCAAAGTAATGATCGCATACTTTTCCTGCTCTATATTGTCTTATAATATAGGTTCCGATGGTCAGAATCCAAACCGATCTTAGCACATTTTTGTATGATATAAGATATTGCATTTTTTCGTCCTTATTACTTGAGGACTATTTATCGGCACTTCTTTCAGTATTTGGGTTTTTATTTTGTTTCAGTTGGTTGTAGTTAGTAGGGGGCTTGTCCCAACAAATCTTATGAGTTAGAGGCTTTTAGGCAAACTTATATTTATATTTTCATCTTGTTAAGTATTTTGAAAGTCGTATTTCTGATACTTAGTATTTGATTTCATTATTATTTATTATCAGTTCATTTTAGTTTAGTTTCACTTAGTGTATTACTTCTTCAATATTCTAAGTGTGTTGACAGGTTATGCATTAGTTTGGGTTCACTCTGACACTAAGCACCATGTTACTACTAGGGGTCAGTCTCGGGTCATCACAAACTTTATATCAGAACATCGGGTTTAAGGTGTCCTAGGGTGTTTGATAGTCGTATTAAGTAGAGTCTTGTTCATAGGTCTGAAGCGCGCCACCCTTATGAGTGAGATGCTGTGAAATGTTTTAGAAAAGTCTCACTTCTCTCTTTATTCATATTATGTGATAAAGTGTGAACTCTATTAAAATTCTTATTCTAACTCATCCTCTACCTGTGTACATATAATGCCTCCTAAGAGAACTAACGAAAGGAGGAATGGAATCAAAAAAACACCCTCATCCCCAATAGACATTCTAAATGAACAAGTCTCCCATGTTGAGTTTAGGGATGCTTTTACAGTATTAGCCAAGTCAATGACAGCTCAAATTAACCAGCAAGGTATTACCCCAACCAACCCAGCTGTGAATACGGCAGCAACTAGAGTCCAAGACTTCACTCGAAAAAATCCTCTGATGTTCCTTGGTTCTAATCCTGAAGAGGATCCAAAAGAGTTCCTGGATAGTATTTAGAAGGTCACTAGAATCATGGGTGTCACTTTGACTGAGAGTGATGATTTGGCTATTTATCAATTAAAGGGAGTGGCTCACACATGTTTCAAGCATTGGAAAGAAGATAGAGGTGCAGATATAAGGTCGGTTGAGTGGGATAAGTTTGTTGTTGTATTTCTTGACAGGTTCTTCCTACTTGAGTTGATGGAAGCCAACGTGCAGGAATTTATAAACCTGAAGTAGGGCAGTATGAGTTTGAAGGAGTATTCCTACAAGTTTACTCAACTAGCAAGGTATGATTCAACTATGGTTGCTAACTCTAGGGCCCGAATGAGAAATTTGTGTCAATTATTTTTGAGGATTTGGTCAAGGAGTGTAGAATGGCCATTTTGGTTAAGGAGATGAACATCTCCAGATTGATGGTTTATGCTCAACAAATTGAGGAAGAGAATTCAATGAGAAGGAAAGGGAGAGTAAGTGGGCCATAACTGGTAGTTTTAATTTATCTCAGCAGAGGTTAGATGGTGGAAATCATTCTTAGTTCTTCTAGAAATCTTTAGCCCTAGCCCCATCTTCTACTAGTGCTCAAGTACCTAAGTTCAGATTAGATACTCATGATAGAGCGTCAGGCTCTAAGTCTCAGGGTAGTCTGAATAGTGTTTGGACTAACAAATATGGTAAGAACCACAAGGGTGAGTTCATGACAGGTAGTGATAATTGTTTTTGGTATGGTAAGTTAGGACACAGAGTGAGGGATTTCCCAGTGACTACACAGACAAGTAAGGATGTTTGTTAGCAAAGTCAATCTAGCTCTTCAGCTACTCCAGTAGGTTACCTAACTCGACAGTGTGCCACTTCTAGTGGAACTAGTGGACATCATTAGAATAGGTTTTATGCTCTTCGGAATTGATAGGATTAGGAGGTTTCTCTTAATGTGGTCATTAGTATGTTATAAGTTTTTCATAATTATATTTATAAATTGTTAGATCCTGGAGAAACGTTTTCCTTTGTGACTCCCTATATAGCAGTGGATTTTGCTGTCATCCCCAAAATTCTCGCAAAACCTTTTTCATTTTCTACTTTATTCAGTAGTTCGATTATAGCTAGACAAATATACAAAAATAGCCCAATCATAGTATCCCAAAAAGTCACTTCAGTCAAACTTATAGAGTTAGACATGACCAACTTTGATTATATTCTGGGCATAGATTGGATCCACTTTGTCTAGGCCTCAATTGATTGTAGAAATAGAGTAGTCCAGTTTTAGTTTCCAAATGAACTAGTCTTAGAGTAGAAGGGAAGTACCGCAATTCCTGTAGGCTGATTTATCTCTTTCTTTCAGGCAGGGAAAATGATTTCCAAAGGGTACATCTATCATCTTGTTTGATTCAAGGACTTAAGGTCTAAAACCCTAACTTTTGAGGTAGTTTTAGTAGTAAAATATTTTCTAGAACTTTTTCCTGAAGATCTCTCTGGATTTCCTCCCGAGTGAGAAATTGACTTTAGAATAGATCTCCTTACAGATACCTAGCCTATTTCAATTCCACCTTATATAATGGATCCAACTGAGCTTAAGGAATAGAAGAAACAATTGAAAGATCTCCTAGACAATGATTTTATCAGGCCTAGTATCTCTCATTAGAATACTCCAGTTCTTTTCATGAGCAAAAAAGACGGTTCTCTAAGGATACACATCGACTACCATCTTTTGAATGAGGTCATATTCAAGAATAAGTATTCCATCCCCAGGATTGATGACCTGTTTGACTAAGTTTAGGGTGCCAATTATTTCTCTAATATAGGCCTAAGATTCAGCTATCATCATCTTAAGTCAGATATTCGGACATTTATAAAACAGCCTTCAGAATCCAGTACAGTCACTTTGAGTTTATTATTATGTCTTTCGGATGAACGAATGCTCCTGTATCTTTTATGAAGTTGATGAACAAGGTGTTTAAGCAGTACTTGTAAATGTTCATTATAGTATTAATAGATGACATTCTTGTTATTCTCAAAGTAAGGATGAACACACAAATCACTTGAGGATTGTCTTATAGACTCTTAAATATCACCAGTTATTCTATGAGTTCAACAAGTGTGAATTCTGGTTGAAATCAGTAGCATTTCTTTTGTCATATTATTGATGGTGATTTTGAGTTGATTCTCCAAATACTGAAGAAGTAAGGAACTGGCCTAGAACCATTTATACATAAGATATCAGGAGTTTCTTGGGTTTAGATAGCTACAACAGATGGTTTGTTGAAGTATTTTCCTCTATTGTTTTTCCAATGTCCAGACTAACTCCGAAGAAAGTAATTTTCTAGTGGTCCAATTCTTATGAGAAGAGTTTTCAAGAGTTAAAGACTCGACTCACCTTTGCTCTAGTTTTGACTCTATTAGAGGGTTCAGATAGTTTTATAGTTTATTATGATTCTTATATAGTTAGTCTTGGTTGTGTGTTGATGCAGCGGGATAAGGTTATACCATATTCCTCTAAAAAACTCAAATTTTATGAGAAGAACTACCTGACTCATGATCTTGAGTTAGCAGCAGTCATGTTTGCCTTAAAGATTTGAAGGAATTATCTTTATGGGGTTCATGTGGATGTGCTCACTGATCACAAGAGACTCCAGTATGTATTCACCTAGAAAGATTTAAATATTTAATAGAAAAGGTGTCTAGAGTTATTGAAGGAAGGTGGCTAGAGTTTTTGAAGGACTATGATATGAGTGTTTTGTACCACCCGGGAAAATCCAATGTTATGGTTGACGCCCTTAGCAGATTGTCTATGGGAAGTGTTACTCAAATTGAGAATGATAAGGAAGAGATAGTTTGTGAGGTTTATCAGCTTTCTAGGTTGGGAGTTCGGTAAGTTGATTTAACCAAAGGTAATATCTTGGTTCATAATGGTTCATAATATTCATTAGTAGCTGAGTTGAGGGAAAAACATGATAGTGATCCTATTTTGCTTAAGTTTAAAGAATCAGTCCTGAGTCAGAAGGTTGAGGATTTCTCCTAACAGAGATATGGTGTTCTTTACTGTCAAGGCAGACTGTGTGTTCCAAATATGGATGACTTAAGAAAGTGGATGTTAGCAGAATCTCACAGTTCTTACTATTCTATTCACCGAGGAGCCACTATTATGTACCGTGATATACGAGAAGTCTATTAGAGGAATGGCATGAAAAAGAATATTATAGAATTTGTGGCTAACTATCCAAATTGCCAGTAGGTTAAGGTTGTGCACAAAAGACATGGTGGTATTCTTCAGTTGATCAGCATTCCTACTTGGAAGTGGAAGGTGGTGAATATGCAGTTTATTATAGTTTTGTCTCGTACTCATTGATAGCATGATTCTATTTGAGTTATCGTGGAATGACTTGTCATTAGGACACAACAAGTCATACTGAACACTCGTTGGCACAGAATTAAAGGATCAAAAATTTCAATCTAGGGACGTGTACTCTTGGCGATGACTTGTGGTCAGGGAAAATGAGTCATCATGAGGGAACCATTGTCATAATAGTGAGGAACCTATTTCTCATCGTCTGGTCACGACTCCAGGCCACGACTCGTGATCGACCCCTACGAGTTATAGCTTGAGCCATTGCAACTGTTTCCAAAAAATTTCAAAATAAATTTAAAAAGATTATTTGATCTTTTCACACTATGTAAACACCAAAGTTACGTCATTTTAAGTATCCCAAGGCTGATTATTAATATTCCCCTGAGCCCACATAAACTCAAAATTCAATTGATACTTATACAAGAGGCAATTTTTCTCTTCACCAACAACAAAGTAGGGTTCTTTAACTTCCAACTCAAATTCCAAAGAGTTTTTCAAGCCTTCATTATTCAGATATCTAGGATTTCATCAATGGGTTTCCTTCCACCCATTGAGTCCAAAAATTTTCTCAAATACTCAACTTAAATTCACTTTTCAAGTATAAAGTTCTATGAGAAGCATGAGTTTCATAATTCCTTAATTTATTTCTTGAATTAAACCATAAATATGTGTTTCCTATAAATATAAGAATCTTTCCATACTCAAAACATGAAATCCTATTATATTGATAAAATTTACTTCTTGGCTTGAGTTATGAAATTCCTTATCATGTTTATATTTTGATTTTTTCATTCTTAGCTTCATTCTTCAGAGTCGGTGGATTATGAACTCCTGATACCTAGGAATTCATGAATACATCAGTTCACATATTCTTGAGTACTTCAGATTTTGCAAATATTATTATTTTAAGAATACTACTATATTGAGCATATCAGATATCAGAGTCTTTTAATTGGGAGTAGTACTTAGCACCTAGCGAACACAGGGATGAAGGCTTAACCATCAGTTAGGGCTGAGAACATTACTAGATATCCCTAAGTTACAGAACTGTGGCACCACCATAGGTTATAAGGGGTCACCGATCAGATTAGGACTGACACCCTAGACCTTTTGGACACTAGTTTAGTGGATCCATGCCAACTAGTGTTCATACCCTTGGCAAGGTACTATACATCCATCCAACTAGGGTTACACGTTGGACCATAATTAGTTCAGATTGGGGTATGTTTGTTATTATTATCTCTCACAGTCCACAGATTATCTTTCAGTTTTTTATTTAGCATGACCTTGTATTAAGTTATCTAGCTTATCATATAGTACATGTTATATATGAGGTCTTGAACTCAGTTTATCACGTTACATGTGCTATGTTCAGTTACATTAGTTAATTCCAATCTCACATACTAAGTCCATTCAAAGTACTGATCGCATACTTTTCCTATGCTATATTGGCTGATAATAAAGATTTCAATGCTCAACATCAAGACTGAGCTTAGCACATTTTTTACCATATCAACTTTGTCATTTGGTGAGTCCTCATCTTAGAGGGCTATTTATATCACTTTTTTTAGTATTTTGGTTTTTATTTAGTTTCACTCAGTTGAACATAGTTGGGGGCTTGTCCCAAAAATTCATGAGTTAGAGGATTTCAGAAAAAAAGATAATTATGTTTTCAACTTGTTGAGCATTTTAGACAGTCTTATTTCTGATATTCAGTATTTGATTTCAGTATTATATATTATCAGTTTATTTTAGTTTAGTTTTCACTGAGAGTATTACTTTTTTTAGTATTCTTAGTCTTATTCCAGGCCATGATTTATCTTGGGGTCACTCATGACTTTAGCACTGTGTTATAACTAGGGGCAGTCTCAAGTTTTAACACGACTGCTTTTATCTAATTTATTAATCAGGTGTTTGAAAAAAAATTTTGTTATAGTATTCACGGATGACATCTTGGTTTACTCCAAAAGTAAGGAGGATTATGCAAATCGCCTCCAAATTGTGTTGCAGACCCTTAAGGATCAGGAGTTGTATGCGAAGTTTTCTAAGTGTGAATTTTGGTTAAGTTCTTTGACCTTTCTTAGGCATGCTGTATCCCGTGAAGGGATCAAGGTAGATCCACAAAAGATGAGCTAGTAAAGAAGTGGCCTAGACCCATGACTCCAACCGATATTAGGAGATTTTTGAGCTTGGTAGGTTATTATGGGAGATTTGTGAAGAACTTTTCATCTATTGCTGCTCTTCTTACGAGGTTGACTTCGAAAAAGTTAAAGTTTTTATAGTCCATACTTGTGAGGGTAGCTTTGAGAAATTGAAGGATAAACTGACTTCTGCTGCTATTTTGATATGTTCCAAGAGGATTGTTTGATGTCTTAATACAGCATTGTTAAGTGGTAGCTTACGATTCTTGGCAGATTAAGGTTCTTGGGAAAAATTACTCGACTCACGATCTAGAGTTGGGGTTTATGGTTTATGCTTTGAAAATTTGGCATCACTACTAGTATAAGGTACATGTAGATATTTATTCAGACAATAAGAGTATGCAATATATGTTCATGCAGAAGGAATTGAACCTCAGGAAGAGGCGGTGGCTCAAATTGCTTAAGGATTATGACATGAGTCTACACTACCACCCTGGTAAAGCTAATATTGTTGTTGATGATCTTAGCAAGTTGTCCATAGGGATTCTTTCTCACGTTGAGAAGGAGAAAAGAGGATTGGTGAAGGATATCTATCGACTAGCCAACTTGGGAGTCCCCTTTTAGAATCCAAAGATAGGGGAGTAATCGTTCATAAAGTGGTTAAATCATCTCGTTAGATTGAGCTCACAGAGAAGTAGGTTCTTGGATTCAATACTTAAACGAATCAAGGATGATGTGGGACTACAAAAAGTCATGGCTTTTTAAATAAGGGCATATGGTGTTTAGAGGTACCAAAGTAGGTTATGTGTGTTCCTAAGGTAGATGGGTTGCGGGAAAGGATTTTGATCAAATCTCATGTGTCTAGATATACGGTTCATCTAGGTTTGACAAAAATGTATCATGACTTGATAGAAATTTATTGGTGGAATAATATGAAAAGGGATGTGGCAAGTTTTGTTGCCAAGTGTATGATCCGTCAACAATTTAAGGTTGAGTATTTTAGGCCAGGAGGCACTTCTCAAGAAGTAGATCTACCTAACATGACACGAACCAGGGGCTAGTGGTGTCGGGTACCTCAAGTCCCATAAGGACCGAAGACCACACCCAATACCCCACCATTATACACCCTACACCCCATGTTTGATGAATTTCGAACATATAACAAGATAAAACAATAATAATCTAAAGACAATAAAGTAAGTCCATAGCATGAAATGGTGTCTTTCAGAATATAGAAGCTCACCACTTCAATCTTACTCAAAGCTATCCCTGAATCCAAGTCACTGAGCAGGAGGAATAGTAGTATGGCTAGTTCCTGCATCACATGAGGATAAAGCAGCCGAAGATGGTTAGCGGAGTGAACGCTAAAATGTACTTAGGGATAAAGATAAAATAATTCCATCATTCAAAACCAAATCAAATAACCATATGCAATCACATGTATACATATATATCGTGTCGGGATTGAGAACAAGGTTTAGCGTGAATTTAAATCCTTAACATGGGTTATGTAGCTTAACAGTCATAAAATCCACCCATAATCTATATGGGTTATCTCCCTGTACTGGAATGGCCCCGGAATATATTAGTCGTACTAACTAGGGAAAAACCTGGGATGACTAGTACATCCCCTGAAATATAAGTGTGAAATCAGGCACACGGTCATTTTGACCAAACCTCACAATAGAAAACATGGGTTTCCAGTGTCCATCCATTAGACTCACACCTTCACAGATAGCTATCACAACCCGCCTTTATTTCCCAATCAAACCATTTACACATAACCAAACCACCAATTACAGGAGTTAATTGTTAAGCAATGATAAAGTGGTATCGTCTTACCGACTATAGCTTGCAAGCAATGTCATTAGTCAACCCTTAAGGGATTCCTCTATACCCCGCAGACTCCATTGCTAAAATCATTTGAGGGAATCCCTGTATCCCACGAGGTTTTCAATCCAATTCAATTTATGACCATCAAAGCCTTTATAAGTTCTTTATTTGTTATTGTTGTGGTTATGCCAAAGCTTTACTTCAAAAACACAATTTTAAAATGGTGACAATATCATTATCATTGTCAATTTCACAAACAGATTAAGGGCATGCCATTATCAAAACCAAAATTATCAAATTTGGGGGGATTGAATTACCTTCCCCATGCACCCATATGTGCAAAACCATAATTAAAAACAATGAAAACCATAATTAAACCATGAGAAACATTAATCAACCATGAACACGCAAAACCCCCAACCTTTATTTCACAAGCATAACAATACACTGAAAACCATACATCAAAACATATTCCTCGAGTAAAATAACAATGAGGGAGAAGTAACATGCCTTAGACACCGAGAAGTACAGAGAGAAATAACCCTTGAGAGCCTTATTTATTATCTTAATGAAACCCTAGATTTTTCTTGAACAAAGAGTTTGAGAGAGAATTGGGAGTTTTTTATTGGGAATAATGTATTAATGAAGTCCCCAAAGGGTGTTTTAAGTTGTGGTATCAGAGGGAGTTAAAGGGAAAATATCCAGAATGCCCCCAACTTAAAACTGTGAAAAGGTCGCCGGTGGTTAAGAGTCGGCCCCCGTGACTCGTGACCACAACATACGACTTGTACCCTTAATTCATCACTAAGATAGAAAGTTGGACAACCATACATTGTCCACCATACAACTCCATGATCCCACACGTTAACAGACCATACTAATCGTGTGGTCAATTTATATCAAAGACAAAACTCAAGGGGATTGGACACTAGACAATATATAATTCAACCCTGCCACTTGTAACCTATCCTCATAGATCTTAGTGAGCTACTCATACTCAGAGTTAAGTCACTAAGTGACTAATTTAAGTAAGGATTATCCTAACGACCCATCACCACCCCTAATGACTCATACCACCAAGTCATTACTAAGACCAAAAACCCAACCACCACCCACTGGACATCTAGCAACTAGGGTCACCTAACCCATACCTACACAATACAACTCGTATGGTTAAGTCATCAGTAGGACAGTGAGCTCAAAGATCAAGAAATTCCCAAGGATCAAAACCTAGGGTGTTTAAATTCTCCCCCACTTGATCATTCGTCCTCAAATTATAGGATAAAGCAGTCACTAGCACAATTAAACCCCCAAATATCTCTACTCTAACCTTTAAATTAGAAAACGGATTACCCGGGTATTCACAATATACCTTTAAAAAAGACAGAAACAAAGATGTCAAGATCAAAACATACCTTAAGCATGATTTTCCAAAATGGAAAATAGGAATGTATACTTGGATTTTATGGCCTCTTCAGCTTTTCATGTAGCCTCTTCCACCCTATGGTTTCTCCATAGAACCTTTACCAAAGCTACGTCCTTATTCCGCAATCAAAGCTACCTCCAGGCCTCATGTGCTCAACTTTCACTTGTTGGCACACCATGCACTTAGCCACAAAACTATCCACATCCCGCTTCATATTATTCCACCAATATATCTCCTTAAGGTCATGATACATTTTCATCGAACCAGGATAGATAGCATAATGCGACTCATGCGCCTCAGCCAAAATCCTCGCTTGCAATCCATCTTTATCGGGAGAACATAACATTTCTTGGTACCATAAAGTACCATTAGCACTAATCTCTAAGGTCATCACCTTCTGCCCACCTATCTCCCTCTTGATCTGCATCAAGATAGGATCCAACACTTGCTTATTGTTTATTTCAGCAAAAGAAAATAACTGTGCCACCTTCTACACAAATACATCACCATCCTCAGAGTTTAAGAAGTGAACCCCAAGGTTAGCAAAACAGTGAATATCTTTCACCAACTCCCACTTCCCCTCACCAATATGAGCTAGAATCCCTATAGATAACCTACTAAGAGCATCAGTAACCACGTTACCTTTACCTAGAACGTAATAAAGACTTATGTCATAATTCTTGAGTAAATCAAGCAATCTCCTTTTCCTGAGGTTTAGCTCTTTCAGAGTAAACACATATTGTAGGCTCTTATGATTGAAAAAGATATCCACGTGCACTCCGTACAAATAGTGATGCCAGATTCTCAATATGAACACCACAGCCAATAGCACCAAGTCTTGAGTTGGATAATTCTTCTCATGCACCTTCAACTGTCTAGAGGAATAAGCTGTTATCTTTCTATACTACATCAAAATGCACCCAAGCCCTCATAAAATGTATCACAATAACCACAAATCCATCGGTGCCTTTAGGAAAAGTCAAGATCTGTGCCGAAGTCAGGTTATCTTTCACCTTCTCAAAATTACCCTCACAAGCATCAGACTACAAAAACACTATCTTCTTTGAAGTTAACTTAGTCAATAAGGCAACTATAGTCAAAAAACTTTCCACAAACCTCCAGTAAAAACTAGCTAAACCTAAGAAGCTCCAAATATCGGTGGGAGTAGTGGGTCTAAGCCACTTCTTAACCACTGCAACCTTCAATGGATCCACTATGATCCCTTTACTAGAAATGACATAACCCAAAAAAAGAGACAGCATTTAGCCAGAATTCACATTTCAAATATTTGGCATACAACAATTGCTCCTTCAGGGTATGCAATATAATGCAGAGGTGATCGGCATGATCAACCTTGCTCATAGAGTGCACAAAAATATCATCTTTAAATACGATGATGAACAAATCTAGAAACTGACGAAAGTCTCTATTCATCAAGTCCATGAATGTTGTTGGGGCATTAGTTAACACAAAAGACATGACTAAGAACTCGAAATGTCCATACTGGGTACGAAAGGTAGTCTTATGAATATCCACCTCCCTACATTTAGCTGATGATACCTGGACCAAAGATCAATCTTGGAGAAAAACTTAGCACCTTAAAGTTGATCAAACAAATTATCTATCCTTGGAAGTGGGTACTTATTCTTTATCGTTATATTATTTAATTGTTGATAATTACAACACATAAAAAAGGAACCACTCTTCTTACACATGAATAAAATTAGTGCACCCCATGGGGACACACTAGGAGAAATAAATCCATTGTCTAAAAGATCCTTTTGTTGCTCCTTAAGCTCCTTCAACTCAGCTGGAGCCATTTAATACGAGAGAATAAAAATAGGATGGGTATCTAGAATAAAATCTATCCCAAAATCAATCTCTTTATTGGGAGGAACACCAGGAAGGTCATCAGGGAAGACCTCAAAAAATTTATTCACCATTGGGACAAATTTTCAAGAAAGGCCCTCTAAGTTAGAATCCTTAACCACGACCTGAAGATAGAGACACCCTTTGGTGATTAATGTTTGAACTCTAAGATATGATATGAAATTTCCAATGGGAGCTAGGAAAACACTCTCCCACTTAATAACCAACTTATTTAGTAATTTAAAGATGACCTTACGGGTTCGACAGTCTAGAGAAGCATTGCATGAGTCCAACCAATCCATCTCTAATATGATAATGAAATCAACCATTTCTAATTCAAATAGATCCATAAAAGTTTCCCAACCACCCACATATACCACACAACCCCTATAGACTTTTCTAGTAACCACAGAGTCACCCACTAGGGTAGATATAGAAAAAGGGTCTGAAATACACTTGGTACTGAAACTAAAATGCACAACAACAAAAAAGGTCACATATAAAAGAGTGGAACCCAGATCAAGTAAATAGTACACATCATGGAAAAAGAGTTTCAATATTCCAGTAATGGCATCAAGTAATGCCTCAGACTCCTGATGTCTAGTGAGAGCATTGAAGCAATTTCGACCAGTGCCGGAGCTATACGGTGCACCTATTGGTGTAGGAGCTAATGAAAATGCAATAGGAATATTTTTTACCCTAGAGAAAACCTTACCAATAGGACAACATTTAAGTATACGCCCAATTTAATCTACTATAAAATCTACAAAGAGGATAGGATAGAGATGATTTAGCCTTACTAGCCTTATTTAGGCACTTTATGCCCTATAATTTTTGCAACCATGAAAACACCTGTCACCCGATGGCTTTGGGTAGGGAGCACTAGCCGTCGAGTAATACCCAAAATTGCCCCACTTCTTATTGGACCATTTTCCACCATCCCTACCATTTTGCTGTTGGCCACCACCCTACTCAGAAAATCTAAAGTTCTTGCTCTGCCTTTACCCAATCTCCCTCTGCTTTTTCTTCTCTTCCTCAACCTACTACATGTACACAACTAACCTGGAGATGTTTATGTACTTATTCAACAAGGTAGCCTTACTCTCCAAAACTAAGTCTCGAGACCACTAGAAGTGAACTTCCTCATTCTAGCTCTCTTGCTAGAAACCAACTATGAAGCATACTGAAATAAGTGGTGGGGCTTCAAGACATACTCCTTGACTAACATCTTTCCTTGCTTCAAGTTTAAAAACTCTTCCACTTCGCCTCCCTAAACTCTTAAGGAAATAACCATTCCATAAAAGCACTAGAGAAATCATTCCACAGAGCTGACTCAGCATCGTCATCCCTCGACTGTTCCTATTCCTCAAACATTGAAGTGCTATATCTTTCAGCTGGTAGGCACCAAAATCTACACCCTCCACATTAGTATTATGAATAACACAAAAAATATTTTCCATATCATCAATAAATCCTTGAGTAACCTTCCCAACCTTAACAGCAGTAAAGGTTAAAGGGTTCAACATCATAAATAGGACAACCCTTAAAGCCTCAGAAGATGGATAATAGAAGCACCATGCTCGGCATAAGAATCTACCAACTATGCCATCATATGAATAAACTAGCAAAACTCAGCATTCATCAAATCAGCTTGAGGATCTCGAGAAGTACTGGAGGGGACCGGTAGAACTCCAGGAGGACAATCAAGATTAAAACCCCTAGAACAAGTCCAGACCCCATAAGTAGGATGTGTCTCATCAACATTATCTTCGGGTGGAACAGAGGAGTTTCCCTAAACTTTAGATTTTCTTGGAGGAATGATCTGAAAAGCAAACAAAGGGGTATTACAGAATATTTTAGGGCCTTAGACTCTACCTCACTAAAATAAAATACAAGAAAGAGAAATATGCATAAATGCCTCGTAGCCTCTCTTTATGAGTGTGGTGTACTACACACCCTTAAAAATAACTCTACTCAACATGGATTTATGGACTCCCAAATAACCATGAACCTAGGGCTCTGATACCAATCTGACACAACCCAAACCAGGGCCTAGTCGTGTTGGGCACCTCAAGTTCAACCAAGATTGGAGACCACCCCCAATAACCCACCATTATCCACCCTACACCCCATGTTGGATGAATTTTAAGCATATAAAAGATAAAATAATAATAATCTAAAGACAATAAAGTAAGTCCATAACATGAAATGGAGTGTTTCAGAGTATGAAAGCTCACCACTATAATTTGACTCAAAGTTATCCCCAATTCTAAGTCACTGAGTTAGAGGAATGGTAGTATGGTCAGTTTCTACATCACGCAGGGATACATTGCCCAAAGATGGTTAGCGGAGTAAATGCTAGCATATATTCAGGGATAAGGATAAAATAATACCATCATTAAAAACCAAATCAAATAACCATATGCAGTTACATGTATACATAAATATCATGTTAGGATAGGGAACAAGGTTTAGTATGTATTTAAATCCTTAACATGGGTTGTGTAGTTTAACCAACATAAAATCCACCCAAAGGCTATATGGGTTCAGCTCCCCCTGCTGAAAGAGCCCCGATACGTGTTAGCCACACTAACCAGGGAAAATCCTGGGATAAATAGTACATCCCCAAAAATATAAGTGTAACATTATGCATACGGTCACCTTAACCAAACTTTACATTAACAACAATGAGTTTCCAGTGTCCATCTCAAACTCACACCTTCATGGCTAGATATCACAACCCATTATTTCCCAATTAAACATTTTACTCACAACCAAACCACCAATTCCTGGAGTCAATTATTAAGACTTTATAAAGGGGTATCATCATACTGACTATAGCTGCAAGCAATGTCATTAGCCAACACTTAGGGGATTCTCATGTACCTCATAGACTCTATTGTTAAAATCACTTGGGGGAATCCCATGTACCCCACAAAGTTTTATATCCAATTCAACGTATGACCATCAAAACCTTTATAAGTATTTTATTTGATATTACCATGGTTATGCCAAAGCTTTAGTTCAAAAACACAATTTTAAAATGGTGACAATATCATTCTCATTGACAATTTCATAAATAGGTTGAGGGCATGCCATTATCAAAAACTAAATCACCAAATTTGGGGCTCAACCATGACCTCTTAATTAAATTACCATTCCCATGCACCCATATATGCAAAACCTTAATGAAAGATAAGAAAAATCATAATTAAACCATGAGAAACATTAATCAGCCATGAACATCACAAAAACCCCAACCTTTTATTTAAAAAAACATAAAAAGTCCATAAAAACCATACATCAAAACATATGCTTTAGGTAAAATATTAATGAGGGAGGATTAATATGCCTTAGAAACCGAGAAGTATAGAGAGAAACCACCCTTAAGAACCTTAATTGATTATCTTGATAAAACCCTATCTTTTACTTGAACAGAGAGTTTGAGAGAGAATTTGAGTGTATTTTATATGGAATAATGTATTCATGAAGTCCCAAAGAGTGTTTGAAGTCATGGTATCAAAGAGAGTTAAAGGGGTAAATATCCAGAATGCCCCTAAGTTATGAGTCAGCCCTGTGAGTCGTGACCATAACATATGACTTGTACCCTTGAGTCATCACCAAGACAGTAAGTGTGACACCCATACATTGTCAACCATATGACTCTATGATCCCATACGTTACCAGACTATACAACTCGTATGGTCTAGCTATATATGAGATAGAACCCAAGGAGGTTAGGCACTAGACAATATATGATTCAACCCTACCACTCATAACCTATCCTCATAGCTCTTAGTGAGCCACTCATACTAAAAGTCAAGTTAAGTCACTAAGTTACTAATTTGAGTTGGGATCCTTCTAATGCCCATCACTACCCGTAAGACTCATCCTCCTAATACTCACTTCTTTCCTGTAAGGGCTAACTACTCAGAAGAGGATTATGCCAAGTTGTTCATTTAGGAAATTATCAAGTTGTATGGGCCCTGTGTCTATTATGTTTGACCGAGGTATGCAGTATTCCTCAAATTTTTGCTGTTCCTTTCGGAAAGGGTTGGGTACTCAAATGAACCTTAGCACAACTTTCCACCCTCAAACAGATTAAAAAGTAAATCATATAATTCAAACTCTTGATTTATGATAAGGTCCTACATGAATGAATTTTAAAATAGTTAGGTTGATCATTCGCCGCTTATTAAGTCTGCTTATAATAATAGCTATCATTCCAGTATTTAAATCTCCTCTTTTGAGGCCCTTTATGGTAGAAGGTGTAGGTCTCTGATAGGATGGTTTGAGGTAGGTAAAACTAGCTTATTTGGTCCTGACTTGGTTTACCAAGCAATGGAAAAAGTAAAGGTGATTCAAGAAAGACTTAAGACTGCTCAAAGTTATTGAAAGTCTTATGTAGATATGAGATAAAGGGAGTTGGAGCTTGAAGTCAATTATTGGGTGTTCTTGAAGGTTTCCCCTATGAAAAAAGTTATGAAATTTTTGGAAAAGGGAAGATCAGTCCACGTTACATTGGTTCGTATCAAATTATAAGCAGGATTGGGAATATTTCTAATGAATTGGACTTACGAGTGAATTCAGCCTCGGTCCATCCTACCTTTCATATGTATATGCTTAAAAAATATATGGGTGATCCTTCCTTTATAGTGTTCGTTGGGGATGTTGATATTAAGAATTTACTATTGTATGAGGAAATCCCGATCAAAATCTTGGATAGGCATGTTCAAAAATTGATAACTAAGGAAATATCTCTGATGCAGGTGCTTTGGAGGAAACAAATGGTAGAGAAGGCTACATAGGAATTGGAAGAAGATATAAAAGCTAAATACTCATTCTTGTTTCCATTATTGGACGAAAGCGCTTAAGGTATGAATTTATTTCGTCTCTTGACATATTCTGAATTTTTCTTGAATCCCTCCATGTGTTCCTAGGATTATGTCAAGGGTGTCCTAACCTCTCATTAGAGGACGAATAATCCTAAGATGGGGATAATTGAAGACCCTAAAATTTTTTATGACTTTATTTTAGACCCTCCCTCATTCTTAATGATAATGGTTTATTTGAATCATGATAAAGGTGTTAACGAGAATATTGGGGAGATTTTTGGAATTTTTGAAAAGCATTTGGGGGTTATTTTAGGACCTTGAAATAGTGAGGGTCCATGATAGTTGTGTGCCACATTTTGGTCATGCCCCAATAAGAGTATAGTATGCCCTTGGGCCTCTGCGATGGTAGCATGCCAAGCCTAACGGCACAAAATGCCCAGTTCTATTTTTTTGTTGGGGTAAGGTTTTTTTATCCTTAACCCCATTAAATTACTTTCAACATCACCCAACCCCTATTAAGCTATCAATTAACAACTTTTATCATCGTTCTTCCCCCTTTCAACTCTCAAGTAAAGTAAACCAAAGGTTTTATTGAGAATTCAACACTCCAGGCTTGAAACTCAAATTCCCCTCAAAAATTTTCCATCATTAAGGCATGTTGGACACTTCCTATTTTAATTATTGTATTTTTACATTAATTTATTTGATATTTATGTGTTCTTGAATGTTTGATTTAGACTAGGGTTGAGGGTTTTTGGTTGTTATACACCTGCAATATTTTTCCTTTATTTTAATGATTTTCTCCAGGTTTAAATTGTGAATTATAAACTAGAATAATGTCTCATGAAAATGGTGGAATTTGATAATTAGGGTTTCATAATTTTTATGAATTTTGGCATGATAATGACATGAGGCTCAACCCACATGATAAATTTGTTTTTAAATAAGGATTTCACAATTTCTAAACTATTCTTTGGAAAATTCCATAACATTAACTGGTAAAAAAGTTTTAGAAATGCCCTTGGGCTATGGTTATGGATTTTTAAATGGAAATTAGATTCAAAATGGTTTAATAGATTCGATATGGTTTAATTGGAATGGCTTTCAACTCTCTTGGTTTGACGATACAAATATGGGAATGCCTTAAGGAAAGACTCCATGGTTAATGGTATATGAAAGTTGTTTTAATTAGGCTAAAAGGGAATTTTGTAGCCCACTCAGAAGGTATAGTTCCAGGTGGACCAACACTGGTAACCATATTTGCTGAAGTTGGAGGTTTATGACCACTATGTTTGCATTACATAGTATATTTTTAGAAGGCTATCGCCTCAGTGTCTTTAGCCAATTTCATCAGTTCATATGGTTGACTTGGATTGGGGCCCTTCCAGCAAGGGGAACCAAACCCATATAGCTCGTAGTACCTGAAGGTCGCTAAGAGCGACATAGTTCACGATTAAATTTTAAATGGTCAAGTTTTATGTTCCTTGTACCATACCTCAGCATTCTATTATATTTATGGTTCTTGATTATATGATTCATGATTGGTTTTTGATAAATATATATATATATATAATATTTATGTGTTTTACTACTAGTTTGGTACATGTATGTTTTATCCCTTTCCTTGTGTTGCATGAAAGTACTTATCATACTGACCGTACCCAAACTTTACATCATTTCATGATGTTGGTTTCTAGGTCTTTCATTATGACCCTATGCAACGTTAGGTGGTTCGGTACTCTTGTTGGATAGTTGAAGTGGTAAGCCCTCCATCCTTCAGAAGGCCTAGTCCCTTTTATATTTCTTTTACCATTCTAGTACTTACGATTTTTTTCTGGCATAGTTAGGGTCATCTCCCGACTTGGATGGTATTCCTTAGTTCGAGGCTTTGTGGATAGAGTTGGGTTGTTATTTTGTGGATTTGGCTTTGGATTCACTAGCTTACTCTTTTTGTTATCATATTCCTTTATTTCTTATTGGTTAGCTTTTGTAGTTTATTATTATTATCATGCTCTAGAGGAAAGGCTATGGGATCATCTCAGACCTTGGGTAGTTTTGGATGTCCATCATAGCCAGGGCGTCAGTTCGGGTAATGACACAAACTTACGTTACAAAGTTCACTATAGTCAAAAGAAGCCTATTCTAACCCTATGTTGGGTATTTATAAGATCCAAAAAAGTTGAGTTTTGAAATTCAAAATAGAAGTGCTATATTAGAGTTTATGATTGGCTAGACAATCTGTCAATAGTTCAATGATTCATCGGCTAAACCATCACAGTCTACCCAGATAAGTTCCTGATAGATCTATCAATGGTCTGCCACTGGTATGATAGCCCATCTCTCCTCTCATCAGATGCCATATAATATCCCTTGGTTCTGGTTGGTCAAAATTGTTTAGGTGACAACCCATCACGGTCTTGATAACCCATCCCTCAATTCGTCGCTTTATTCTAGATTGATCAAATTTCTACCATATGGCGACAAATGTTTCGATAGTCTGTCAAAGTATCGACTGTTATTCAGTGAACCATTCGCAATCTGCTACCACTTAAATTTTTGAGATTTTATTTCTTCACATTCGATTGCTAAGAAAAAGCATAAAACATAACAAATAATACTAATAGTTACTACAAAATAATCAATTATCCCTCGTAGAAGATGAAAATTGTACTGTTAGAAGCTGGTACATTATCTTGCATGATAGAACCATACCCGTGACCAATTTTTATGCATGTCATACATATTCATGTTCATTCTCATCTCCTAGTAAAAGAAGTAATACCTTCACTATGTGATCCTAGTCATCCCCATGAATCTATGAATTCCAGTCTTATATTAAGTAACTTATGATAAGTATGAACCCATTCCTTGAACTTATGATACACCCTTAATGACTATTATCCTATTATATCTCCTCATTTTAGATCTATTTAACAAATCTATGCCTATGATACTATATTCTTCGCGCTGAAATTTAGCGACAAAGTTATGTATAGTATTCTTTCATTCATTAGTTCCTCGTGTTCAATCACTTCAGTGACCCTTAATATGTTAAAATAATGGTGATGAAAATACATGAATTATGGT
Source organism: Capsicum annuum (assembly GCF_002878395.1). Classification (NCBI taxonomy): domain Eukaryota; kingdom Viridiplantae; phylum Streptophyta; class Magnoliopsida; order Solanales; family Solanaceae; genus Capsicum; species Capsicum annuum. The sequence goes on along the minus strand of NC_061115.1, from coordinate 151,588,615 downwards.
TTTAGATTGATAAAGTAGATGTTCCTTATTAAGGAAAATTGTTGTATTCTTGATTTCACTAAGGCTATAAGTGTGAAAAAAGATCGAGGTAAATCTTTGGTATATGTCGTAGTTATTTAAGTATTCTTGGACTGATTCTTTGAGTATGATTCATGAAATTATTATTGATAAACTATTGGAGAATAGGGGGCAAATCCTACAACGTTTAATTTCTGAGAAGGTTATGACAATAGGCTTCAAAGTCATGTTGGTATATAGGTGGACGAATACGTTATGAACTAATGAATTCCTAATTGGAGCTCAGAGTTAGTTGTCGAAGGGGTAAGGGTATTATTATTGTATAGTAGATTTTGATGTCAACCCCAAATTATCATAGAACCCTTTTTAATTTCAACTCCATTCAGTAGTTCAATCATAGACAGGTGGATATACAGAAATTGCCCAGTCTCAGTATGCTAAAAACTCACTTCAATCAACCTTGTAGAGTGAGACATGACTGACTTTGATGTTATTATTATCATGGATTGGGTCCACTCTTGCTAGGCCTCAATTTATTGTAGATATAGAGTTGTCTAGTTTTAGTTTCCAAATAAACCAGTCTTAGAGTGGAAGGGTAGTACCTTAATGCATGTGGGTCAATTTATATATTTCCTTAAGTCAAGGAAAATAATTTCCAAAGGGTGCATCTATCATCATGTTTGAGTCAAGGACTTGGGTTCTGAAATCCCAATTTTTGAGTCAGTATCAGTAGTAAAAGATTTTCCAGAACTATTTCCTAAATATCTTCTTAGAGTTCTAAGTGAGCAAGAAATTGATTTCAAAATAAATCTCCTACTAGATACCTAGCCTACTTCAATTCCACCTTATAGGATGGCTTCATCCAAGCTTAAGAATCTAAAGAAATAATTGATAGATCTCCTAGACTAGGGTTTTATCAGGCTTAGAATCTCTCCTTGGGATGCTATAGTTTTTTTTAGAGCAAGAAAGATGGTTCTCTCAGGATATACATTGACTACCATCATTTGAACAAGGTCACAGTCAAGAATAAGTACCCTATCCCAAAGATTGATGACATGTTCGACCAACTTTAGGGCACTAATATTTTCTCTAAGATAGACCTTAGAACTGGCTATCATCATCTCAGAGTCAGATATCCAGACAATTCAAAGATAACCTTCATAATTCGGTATAGTCACTTTGAGTTTATTGTATATCTTCGGACTAATGAATGATCCTACTGCTTTTATGGACACTATGAACAGGGTGTTTAAGCAGTATTTGGACATGTTCATTATAGTCTTCATATATGACATTCTTATTTATTCACGGAGTGAGGGTGAACATGCAGATCACTTAAGGATTTTCTTGCAAACTCTTAAAGATCACCAGTTATTCACTAAGCTCAGCAAGTGTGAATTTTGGTTGAAATTAGTAGCATTCCTTGTTCATATTATTTATAGTTATTTCGAGTTAATTTTCAAAATACCGAAGAAGTTAGGAATAGCCTTGACCCATTTCTACATGAGATATCAAGAGTTTCTTAGGTTTAGCCATCTACTATATATGGTTTGTTGGGTATTTTACTTTATTTCTTCTCCTATGTCCAGAATAAATTTGGTGAAATTCAAATTCTACTGGTTTAATTCTTGTGAGAAGATTTTTTAAGAGTTTAAGACTCGACTCACCTTCGCTCTAGTTTTGACTCTACTAGAGGGTTCAGTTGGTTTTATGGTTTATTGTGATGCTTATAGAGTTAGTCTTGGTTGTGTGTTGATGCAGCGAGGTAAGGTTATAACATATTCCTTTAGACAACTCAAACCTTATAATAAAAACTACTGAACTCATGATCTTGAGTTGATAGCAATCATTTTTTCCTTAAAGATTTGGAGGCATTATCTTTATGGGGTTGTAATACCCCGAACTTTCCTAGCTTAAATTCATCCCAAAAATGTCAAGGATAAGCTTCTAAAGTGAATGATAAAAATTTTGTATAGAATTTTCTAGATTTAGACCTCCCATTGTGTGGGAAATATAATAAGCTTTCCAATGATATTAGATTCGCCCAAATTCGATACTCGGGAAAGCAGTTATGGCTATTTTAAGTTCTAGTCGCAAAACACCGTAATTTTGGTCACTAGCGCATCGCGTAGAGGGTTTAAATGATGATTTTAAATTTCTAGTAATCCACCATGATATTGATGCAGCACGGAGAGAGCTAATTTCCTATTCATCAATTTCCAATGGACCTCCGCGATATTAGTGCATCGCGGAGAGGGCCTATTTCCCATTCATAAATTTCCTGAGGCCCAGCATAATAATGGTGCATCGCACCATGTTCCAAAATGTTATTCCAAAGGGGAACTGCAATGGATCTATGTCGCGGAGTCTGCCCAGTTTCAATTTGTGAGCCACCGCGATAGTGACACGTCGCGGTGGACACCCAGTTCGGAAAAATATGCATTCTTCAGTCCATTTAATTATTAAGAAGGGGTACTTTGATCATTATCCCAGCCCCTAATCCATCTTAAAAAGTGAATTAAACCCCTTCAAAGCACTTTACATCCACTTTTCATCAAATCTCTCTCAAGAAAAACCCTGATTCATCAAACTTTCTCCCCAAGGAATCAAAATTCCTCCATTTATTTCTCCAAAGAAATTCAAGATTGAGGATTCCCAACACAAAGGCTCTAAGAATTTATCATCAAAGAATAAATAGGAATCCAAGATTCAAATTTTTCATTAAAGATCACCAATTAAGGTATGTGGGGTTATAAACAAGGATACTCTTTTCATCCTTATGCCCAAAACTTATTTTAATTATGAATTTACTGAAATTTATATGAGTTTCCATGAAATTGAATTTAGGGTTTATACCCATTAATGTTGTTTAGAGGCTTATGAGATTTCTAATGATTTAGAAGTTGAATTGCATGATTATGTTCATATTTTCATGCATATTGCTGAAATTTCAAGATTTTAAGTTGAGTTGTGAATATTTACATTACCAAGTAAGAATATTATGATGTTTTAACATGACATTGAAGCATGGATTATTTTCCCAAGATTGATTTTATGATTTTAATAAAGATGATGCTTTAAGCATCTTATGAGCAGGTTATTTATAGTTTTTTAGTGAAGCTTTGATCTTTCGATCACAGGTTTAGCTTTGGAATCCACTTTACAAATTATTATACTTTACAGAACTCAAATTAGCTTTATTTATAGATTTACTCATATAAATACATGACTGGTTTTCCATATGAACCCTTATGTTAGTTTTAAAAGTGGATTTCCAAAAGTTTGGGCATACAAATTTAAGAGGGAGAAGTATTTAGCACCGAGCGGGAAGTGTGGAATTAGCGTGCCCTATCTTCCATATAGCTACGTAGCCAATGTAGGTACAGATTATCGAATTTTCTCATTTCTATATGGATGACAGTTTTAGCTTGTGATCGATCACCTGGATTAGGTTATACTCCCTGGCAAGAGTATGACACCTCTCCCCAACATGAGGTTTCTTCCTTAGGAGGTTAAGATGTTGGACTCCATGTAGCTCACATGGTTTATGTCGATTAAGACAACCTCCTTAACAATAAAAATTTTTAGAATAAGTTTTTAGATTTCACTTAGCCGATATGATTTGAGAATAAGAGCATAATACAGATTTGAGAACTAAGTGTTATGACTCACAAGATTTGTATTGCATGCTTTACTATTCATGATTTATGATCTTCAGGTTTCAGATTTACTCAATCTTATGTGAGTCATTTACATTTTGCAAGCATGATTTTATAAACTGTGATGATGTTGTTTACTATTGCATTCTCCCTGATATACTTAGTACATCCTCAAAGTACTGATCCACATATACGTATATGTGTTATATTGTCTCATAATGTAGGTTCAAGCACTCATCCACAGTTGCGCGAGTGATTTTCGAGCATCTCATCTACATCTCTGCAATTGGAGAGTCCTCATAGTTCAGGGACTTAGCTATTTATGTTTTCATTTTATTAATAGATGTTTTCATATTCATTTCAAAGAGTTTGAGTTAGATGGGGCCTGTCCCAATAACTCTCTAGGTTTAGTCAGTAAAGGCTTATCAGACTACTAGATTCAGTTTTAGATGTTAGTTACAGTATTTAAGTTTTCAGCATTTGCTTTATCAAACTTTTGAGATTAGTATGATTTAGATATACCCAGATACTTCAAACAGTTTTCGCATTTATTATGATTTTTCATTCATACCTTCCGAAATTTGATATTCAGATTTAGAAAAGGCAGCAAGGGTTAGCTCAGAACTACTTGGAGTTTGGAGCACCATTTGGCATCCCGAGAATCAGATTTTGGGGAATTACAAACTTGGTATCAAAGCCTAAGGTTAAGAGAGTCCTAGGGAGTCAGAGAATACATGTTACGTAGAGTCTTGATCATCGGTGTAAAGTGCACCACATCTATAAGCAAGAGGCTATGGAGCATTTTAGAAAATCATCTCTTCTTTCATGATCTATCGTGCATTCAGTATCTCTATCTTCTACTAACTTGTGCTTTCACGTGATATAAAATGCCTTCTCATCGAGCTAACGAACATAGAAATAATAACCAACCACCTCAGCCCACAAATCCTTTGAATGAGAATGTGTCGCATGCAGAGTTTTGTGTTACCTTTTAGGCACTAGCCCAAGCTGTGAAAGCTAACATTCAGGGAAATCGTTAGGCTGAAGCCCTACCTCAGTAAGATAGGGACTTAGCCACAGCTAAAATTTGAGATTTTATGAGGATGAATCTACCGAAGTTTTTTGGGTCGAAAGCAGGTGAGGACCTATAGCTCTATCTAGATGAGGTGAAGAAGATCACCTAAACTATGCAAGTTTCAAAAGAAGAGAGTGTATAATTGGTATCCTATAGTCATAAGGATGTTGCTTATGATTGGGTAGTGATATGGAAGAAAAGTAGAGGGGAGACTGTTGCTTCCATGACTTGGCAGATTTTTCAGGATGCATTCCTAGACAAGTTCTTACCACGTGAGATGAGGGAAGCTAAGATAGAAGATTTCATGAACCTTAGGCAAGGCTCAATGACAGTGAAGAAGTATTACCTCAAGTTCAACCAGTTGTCTAAGTATGCCTCAGATCAGATGGCTGACCCTAGGTCAAGCATGAGTAAGTTTATGATCGGTATGTGTGGGTTGATATTTAAGGAGTGTAGAACTGCTAAGCTCATTGGAGACATGGATCTCACTAGATAGATCATGCATGCCTAGCAGATTGAGGAAGAGAAGATGAGGGAAAAACAGAGAGTAAATAAGAAGCCTAGAACAGGGTAATTTAATTATGGTCAGAATAGGTCTAGAGGAGGAAATCGTTTACAATTTCAGAATCGTTCATCTATGTCTGCACCTTCTTCATCCAATTCTCTGGCACCTATAAACAAACAAGAACAGTGGGGTAAGTCCTCTATGTCTAGATCTCAAAATAGTGTGAGTCGTAGGCCCAGCTATCCTCAGTGTGCTAGGTGTGGTAAAAATCATCCTGGTGAGTATTTAGTTGGATGGAAGGTTTGCTGTAGTTATGGCCAGTTGGGTCATGGAATCAAAGAGTGCCTGCATGCTAGACAGAGAAACAAGTATCTTCATCCTCAGACTTAGGCTACTAGTAGGCAAGCTCCTCAAGGTTGCCCAGCTTCTCCTCAGGGCACATCATCCACTACCGATGGTGGTCAGTGCCAGAATTAGTTTTATGCCTTACCAGTTTGCCAGGAGTAGGAGGATTCACCAAACGTTGTTACTAGTATTCTTTGTGTCTTCTATTTTGATGTTTATGTGTTGTTAGACCTTGGGTCAAGTTTCTTTTTTGTGACCCCGCTAGTTGCTGTGAATTTTGAGATAAATCCTAAAAAGATCCCTGAGCCCTTCTTGGTTTCTACTCTAGTAGGTGAGTCAGTTGTTGCTAAGCAAATCTATAAGAAGTGTCCTATCACTATCCTTCATAAAGTTATGTTAGCAGACTTAATTGAGTTAGATATGGTTGATTTTGATCTCATCCTTTGTATGGATTGGCTCCATTCTAATTATGCCTTTATAGATTGTTGGACCCGTGTGGTAAAGTTTCAGTTCCCAGATGATTCAGTCTTTGAGTGGTCAGGTAATTCAGTGTCTCCCAAGAGTCATTTCATATCTTATCTTAAGTCCAAAAAGCTGATATCCAAAGGTTGCATTTACTACCTAGTTTGAGTCAAAGATACAAAGTCTAAGACTCCAACACTTCAGTCTATTCGGGTGGTCAATGAATTTCCTAAAGTTTTTCCAGAAGATCTCCCAGGGGTACCTCCCAATAGGGAAATAGAATTTGGTATTGAACTTCTCCCAGATACTCAACCTATTTCTATCTCTCCATATCGTATAGGTCCTGCAGAGCTTAAGGAGTTGAAATAGTAACTCAAAGATCTTTTAGATAAAGGTTTCATAAGGCCTAGTATTTATCCATGGGGCGCTCCTATCCTATTCATGCAAAATAAAGATGGTTCTTTGCAAATATGCATTGACTATCATCAGCTAAATAAGGTCACAATCAAGAACAAATACCCTCTTCCGAGAATTAATGACTTCTTTGACCAACTACAAGGTGCAAGTTATTTCTCAAAGATAGACCTTAGATCCGGCTATCATCAGCTTAAAATAAGGGAGTGTGACATTCCAAAACAACCTTTAGAACCCGTTATGGAGTTTCTAGTCATGTTCTTCGGGCTAACCAATGCTCCAGCAGCTTTTATGAACCTTATGAACCGAGTGTTCAAATAGTATCTAGACATGTTTTTCATAGTATTCATAGATGATATCCTTGTTTACTCTCGTAGTGAGGATGACCACGTAGATCATATTAGAATTGTCTTGCAAACTCTTAGAGATCTTCACTTATTCGCCAAATTCAGCAAGTGTGAATTCTGGCTAAGATCAGTAGCCTTTCTCAATCATATTATTTTTGCTGATGGCATTAGAGTTGATCCCTAAAATATAGAAGCCGTAATAAATTGGCCTAGACCTATGTCTTCATCAGACATTAGAAGTTTCTTGGGTCTAGCTGGTTATTACAGACATTTTGTTAAGGGTTTCTCGTCTATTGCATCCCCTATGTCTAGATAGACCCAAAAGAAAGTTAAGTTCCAGTGGTCAAAATCCTACGAGATAAGTTTTCAAGAGTTGAAGACTCGACTTACTACAGCCCCAGTCTTAGCGTTACCCGATAGTATGGATGGTTTAGTGGTGTATTGCGATTCCTCTAGAGTTGGTTTGGGTTGTATGTTGATGCAAAAAGGTAAGGTCATAGCCTATACCTCTACACAGCTTAAGCCTTATAAAGAGAATTACCCAACCCATGAACTTGAATTAGCTACTGTGGTATTTGTGTTGAAAATATGGAGACACTATCTGTATGGTGTACATTTTGATGTGTTCACGGACCACAAAAGTTTTCAATATGTGTTTACTCAGAGGGAGTTGATTGTTCGTCAGAGGAGATGGTTAGAATTATTGAAGAATTATGACATGAGCGTGTTGTATCATGCGGGCAAGGACAATATAGTGAAAGAAGCCCTTAGTAGATTGTCTATGGGAAGTGTTTCCCTTATGGATAATGATAAGAAAGAGCTAGTGCAAAAAGTTTATCATTTGGATAGATTGAGTGTTAGGTTGGTTGATTTAGCTAAAGGGAATGTTTGGGTTCAGAGTAGCTCCAAATCTTCCCTAGTTTTGGAAGTGAAGGAGAAGCAAAATATGGATTATAGTTTGGTCAAACTGAAAGAGTCAGTGAGAGACCAAAGGGTAGAGGTTTTCTCCCAAGGGAGAGATGGCGTGTTGAGATATCAGGGTAGATTATGTGTGTCATGTGTTGATGAGTTGAGACAGCATATTATGGTTGAACCTTATGGCACGCGTTATTCTATTCATCCAGGTGCTACCAAGATATACCGTAACTTGTGGTAAATCTATTAGTGGAATGGTATGAAGAGAGATACAGCGAAGTTCGTAGCTAAATGTGCAACTTGTCAATAGGTTAAGAAGGTAAATATGGATTTTATGACTGGTTTACCCCATTTGCGTCGTCAACATAATTTGGTTTGGGTTTTTATAGACAGTCCCACTAAATCATCCTATTTCTTATCATTTCACACATCTTATACAGCTAAAGATTATGCTAAGTTGTACATCAGAGAGTTGGTCAGATTGTATGGAGCTCCCTTGTCTATCATTTTAGATAGGGGTACTCAATTGACTTCCTAGCTTTGGAGAGCCTTTCAGAATGGTCTTGGTACCCAAGTCCATCTTAGTTCAGCTTTACACCCTCAAATAGATGGTCAAGCAGAGAGGACCATCCAGACTCTAGAAGATATATTTAGGGCATGTGCTCTTGATTACAAAGGTATTTGGGATGAGCATTTGTCGTTGATTGAGTTCTCTTATAATAACAGTTACCAATCTAGTATTCAGATGGCCCCGTTTAAGGCTCTTTATGGGAGGACATGTAGATCATCCATAGGTTGGTTTGAAGTGGCTAAGGATGCTTTGCTTGGGCCAAATTCAGTGTTTAAAGCTAAGGAGAAAGTTAAGTTGATTATAGAAAGATGGAAAATAGCCTAGAGTCGCCAGAAATCATATGCAGATCTGAGAAGAAGGGACCTTGAGTTTAAGGTTGGTGATTTAGTGTATATAAAGATTTCACCCATGAAAGGGGTGAAGAGATATGGCAAGAAGGGTAACCTTAATCCTCGGTATGTTGGCCCTTATAGAATTCTGAGTAGCGTTGGGAAAGTAGCTTATAAGCTTGAGTTTCCCGCAGACTTGTCAGTCGTTCATCCTATATTTTACATCTCTATGCTTAAAAAGTACATCAGTGACTCCCCCATTGTAGTTCCTTTAGAAATCTCAGATATCCAGAAAAGCCTCTCATACGAAGAGACTCTGATTGAGATTTTAGATCATTAGATCCGCAGACTAAGGAACAAAGAAGTTTTCTTGGTCAAGGTTCTTTGGCGGAATCAGTCAATTGGGGGCGCTACTTGGGAAGCAGAAGCAAATATGTGAGCCAAGTACCCTCACCTCTTCTCCGCAAACTCAAATTTAGCCAAAGGCAATACTCTTCCTTAATACAATTCTTTTCTTATCTTAGATTCAACAATATTGCTATTTTCAAGTGAACCCATGCACTTATAGATAAGTTCAGTAAGCTCATTATGTTGAGAATCGGTCATTTAGTTAATTAAGTTGTGCATGATAACTTATAGCCCCAGATTTCCCCAATATTCTCAACTTAAACAGCCATACTCTAGGATGAATGTTTCCAAGGGGGAAATATTGTAATACCCTAAACTTCCTAGCTTAAATTTTCCCCCAAAAATGTCAAGGATTATATGTAATTTTCTAGGTTTATACCTCCCACTATGTGGGAAATTTGATAATCTTTTCAACGATATAAGATTCGCCCAAATCCGATAACCGAGATAGAAGTTATGGTAATTTTAAGTTTCCATCGCAAAACACCATCATTTCGGTCACTAGCGTGTCGCATAGAGGGTTTAAATAACGATTGTCAATTTTCAATGGCCCTACACAATATTGGCAAATCGCAGAGAGGGCCAATTTCGCATTCGTCAATTTCTAGTGGCCCTCACAATATTGGCGCATCACGGAGAGGGCCTATTTCCCATTCATCAATTTTTGGAGGCCCAGCGCAATAATGGAATGTCTCGCCATGTGCCAAAATGGCATTCCAAATGGGTACGCGATGGCTCCGCATCACAGAGGAGTCTGGCCAATTTTCAATGAGCCACTGCGATAGTGGCGCATCGCGGTGGCCACCCAGTTCAGAAAAATATGTGTTTTTTAGTCCATTTAATTATTAAAAAGTGGTACTTTGATCATTCTCCCAGCCCTTAATCCATCTTAAATAGTGAATTAAACCCCTTCAAAGAACTTTACATCCACTTTTCATCAAATCTCTTTCAAGCAAAACCCTAGTTCTTCAAACTTTCTCCCCAAGGAATCCAAATTCCTCCATTTATTTCTCCCAGGAAATTCAAGATTAAGGATTCTCAACACAAGGGCTCTAAGAATTTATCATCAATAGGAATCCAAGATTCAAGTTTTTCATCAAAGATCACCAATTAAGGTATGTGAGGTTATGAGTAAGGATACTCCTTTTATTCTTTTCGCCCAAAACTTATTTTAATTATGAATTTACTGAATTTTATATGAGTTTCCATGAAATTGAAGTTAGGTTTTATACCCATTAATGTTGTTTACAAGCTTATGAGATTTCCAATAATTTAGAAGTTGAATTGCGTGATTATGTTAATATTTTCATGCATATTGCTGAAATTTCCAGATTTTAAGTTGAGTTATGATTGTCTACATTACCAAGCATGAATATTATGATGTTTTAACCTGAGATTGAAGCATAGATTATTTTCTCAAGATTGATTTTATGATTTTAAGAAAGGTGAAGCTTTAACCATCTTATGAGCAGGTTATTTATAGTTTTTCGGTAAAGTTTTAATCTTTCGATCACAGGTTTAGCTTTGGAATCCACTTTATAAATTATTATACTTTACAGAACTCAGATTATCTTTATTTATAGATTTACTCATATAAATATATGATTGGTTTTCCATATGAACCCTTATGTTAGTTTTAATAGTGGATTTCCAAAAGTTTGAGCAAACAAATTTGAGAGGAGAAGTATTTACCACCGAGCGAGAAGTGTGGAATTAGCGTGCCCTATCTTCCATATAACTACGTAACCAATGTAGGTACAGATTATCAAATTTTACCATATCTATATGGATGACAATTTTAGCTTGTGATCTATCAGTTGGATTAGGTTATACTCCTTGGCAAGAGTTTGACATCTCTTCCCAACGTGGGGTTTCTTCCTTAGGAGGTCAAGATGTTGGACTCCATGTAGCTCACATGGTTTATGTCAATTAAGAGAACCTCTGTAATAGTAAAGATTTTCAGAATAAGTTTTCAGATTTCACTTAGCCTATAAGATTTGAGAATAAAAATAGAATACAGATTTCAGAACTAAGTATTGTGACTCACAAGAATTGTATTGCATGCTTTACTATTCATGATTTAGGATCTTCTGGTTTCAAGTTTACTCAAGCCTATGTGAGTCATTTACATTTAGCATGCATGATTTTATAAACTGTGATGCCATTGTTTACTTATTCCATTCACCCTCATATACTCAGTACATCCTCAAAGTACTGATCCACATATATGTCTATATGCTACATTGTCTCATAATGTAGCTTCAGGTGCTCAGCCGCAGCAACGTAAGTGATTTTTGAGCATCTCATCTATATCTCTGCAGTTGGTGAGTCCTCATAGTTCGAGGACTTAGCTATTCATGTTTTTAGTTTATTAATAGATGTTTTCGTATTTATTTCAGACAGTTTGAGTCAGTTGGGGCCTATCCCAGTGACTCTCTAGATTTAATCAGTAGATGCTTATCAAACTACTAGATTCAGTTTTAGATCTTAATTACATTATTTAGATTTTCAGTATTTGCTTTATCAGAATTTAATGATTAGTATGATTTAGATATACCCAGATAATTCATATAGTTTCCGCATTTCTTATGATTTTTAATTCATACCTTCCTAAATTTGAGATTCAGATTTAGAAAAGACAGCTAGGGTTAGCTCAGAACTACTTGTAGTTCGAAGCACCGGCATCCCAGGAATCAGATTTCAGGGCATTATAGGGGTTCATGTGGATATGTTCACTGATGACAAGAGCTTTTAGTATGTATTCACAAGAAAGATCTAAATCTTCATCAGAGAAGGTGGCTAGAGTTGTTGAAGGACTATGATATAAGTTTTTTGTACCATTCGGGAAAGGCTAATATTATGGCTGACTCCCTTAGCAGATAATCTATGGGAAGCGTTGCTCATTTGAGTATGAAAAGAAAGAGATGGTTCATTAGGTTCGTCATTTTTTAGGTTGGGAGTTTGGTTAGTTGATTTAATCGAAGGTAATATCTTGGTTCAGAATTGTTCATAATCTTTGTTGGTAGCTGAAGTGAAGGAAAAGCAAGATGGTGATTCTATATTGCTTAAGTTAAAAGAAATAGTCCAGAGTCAAAAGGTTGAGGTTTTCTCCCAACGAAGAGATGGTGTTCTTCGCTGTCAGAGCAGACTGTCTGTTCCCAATATGGATGACTTGATAAAGTGGATATTAGCAGAAGCTTACGATTCTTGCTATTCTATTCACCCTGGAGCCACTAAGACATATCATGATTTATGGGAAGCTTATTAATGGAATGGAATGAAAAAGGATGATATAGAATTTGTGGCTAAGTGTCTGAATTACCAGTAGGTTAATGTTGTGCACAAGATACCAAGTGGTATGCTTTAGAAGATTAGCATTCCTACTTGGAAGTGCGAGGTGGTGAATATGGACTTTATTATAGGTTTTCCACGTACTCATTGACAGCATGATTCTATTTGGGTTATCATGGAATGAATGACAAAGTCAGCCCACTTCTTGACTATTAGCACTTCAGATTTAGCCGAAGATTATGCTAAACTCTTAGGGATTTGGTGAAACTTCATGGAGTCCCTTTAACGATTATTTCAGATAGAGTTACTTAGTTTTCCTTTAATTTTGGAAGACTTTCAAGAAGGTTCTTATCTTAGTATGTCTTTTCACCCACAGATAGATGATCAGGTATAGAGGACCATTCAAACCTTAGAGGATATGTTAATAGAGTGTGTGATTCATTTCAAGGGTAATTAGGATGATCATTTGCCCTTGATTGAGTTTGATTATAACAACAGCTATCACTCCTATATTCAAATAACCCCATTTGAGGCACTCTATGGTAGGAGGTGTAGATCTCCTATTGGTTGGGTTTGAGGATGGTGAATCTATATAAATCGGTCTATATTCAATGTATGAGGCAATGGAAAAAGTTCAACCGATTAGAGAAAGGCTAAAAATCACTCAGAGTCGTCAAAAATCTTATGCGGATGTGAGGAGGAGGGAGGTTGAATTTGAGATTGGTGATTTTATCTACTCAAAGGTTTCTCCCATAAATGGGGTAAAGAGATTGGGTAGGAAGGGAAAGCTCAGTCCCTACCATGTTGGCCCATATAAGATTCTGAGTCGATATGGTAATGTAGCCTATAAGTTGGTGTTGCCAACAAAATTAGCATCAGTGCATCCAGTCTTCTATGTTTCCTTGTTAATGAAATGCATTGGTGACCCAGCATCATTGCAGTCTTCTATGTTTCCTTGTTAATGAAATGCATTGGTGACCCAGCATCATTCGTTCCTTTAGAGAGTGTAGTCATGAAAGATAGTCTCTATTATGAAGAGATTCCAGTTGCGATCTTTGATAATCAAGTTCCTAAGCTGAGAAACAAAGAGGTCGCCTTAGTAAAGGTTCTGAGGAGAAATAAGTCAGTTGAGGGAGATACTTGGGAAGCAAAGTCATACATGATGACCAAGTACCCCCACCTTTTCTCTTCAAACTCAATCCCAACGTGAGGCAATTGTTCCCTTAATTAATTAATTCTTTCTATTCTATCTCAAGCTACCTAGCTATTTTCATGACATAACATGCATTTATGAGTTTGGTTCAGTCCATGTAATAGTAATAGATTCAGTATCAACTAATGTTAAACTCGCAGGGGTTTAGCATATAAATACAGTCTTTTCCTAGTACTTTGTACTTAAACATAGTCAATTTCATTTGATGACGAATGATCCTAAGGGGGAGATATTCTAATACCTCATTTTTTAACTCTATACCCACCAATAGATAATTGAATTAGCTTTCCAATGCCACTACTCCTTCCAACATCCGATATTAGGGTAAAACATTATGGCCAATTTACTAAGGCACTATCAAAATGCCAGTCAGGACGACTCTGATAACAACTTGTCATTAGGATACACTGACTCATAGCGAACACTCATTGGCATGGCATTGAGGGATCAAAATTTTCAGTCTAGGGATGAGTACCCCCGGCTATGACTTGTGGTCAGGGTAAATGAGTCATCAGGAAGAACCCATTATCATAACATTGAGGAACCAAATTCTCAATTCTCTAGTCATGACACTAGGCCACAACTTTTGATCTAACCCTACGAGTCATAGCCAGAGCCATCGCGACTATTTCCAAAAAAATTCAAAATGATTTTAAAAGTATTATTTGGTCTTTTCACACTCTTTAAACACTAAAGCTATGTTGTTTTGAGTATCCCAGGGTTGATTATTAGGGTTAATATTGTCCTAAACCCTCATAAACTCAAAAAATCAATTGACACTTAGAAAAGGGGAGATTCTTCTCTTCTACAACAACAAAGTAGGGTTCTTCAACTTCCAGCTCAAATTCCAAAAAGTTCTTCAAGGATTACATATTTAGGTATCTGGGAATTCATCAATAGGTTTCCTTCCACCCATTGAGTCCCAAAATTTTCTCCAATTCTCAAGTTAAATTCACCCTTCAAGTTTAAGGTTCCATGAGAAGCATGAGTTTCATAATTCTTTAGTTTATTTCTTTAATTAAACCATGAATATGTATTTCCCATAAGTTTAAGCATATTTACATACGCAAAAATATGAAATCCCATTATATTAATAAAATTATTACTTTTAATTTATGAAAGTCCCTATCATGTTTATAATTTGATATTGTCATGCTTAGTTGAATTCTTTAGAGTCAGTGGGTTATGAACACCTGATACCTAGGAATTTATGCATACATAAGTTCATATGTTCTTGAGTACTTTAGATTTTAAATATATTGTTATTTTTAGAATAATGTTATATTGAGAATATTAGTTATCAGAGTCTTTTAGTTGGGAATACTTAGCATCAAGCAAACACAAGGATGAAGGCTCACCCATTAGTTAGGGATGAGACCTTTACTATATGTCCCTAAGTTCAATAACTACGGCACCACCATAGGTTATAACAGTTCACCCGCCAGATTAGGACTGGCACCCTAGTCCTTTCGGGCACCAGTTTAGTAGATCCAAGCAAGCTAGTGTCCGTACTCTTAGCAAGGTACTAAGCACCCATCCAACTAGGGTTTCAGGTTAGATCACAATCTATTTAGATTGGTGTAAGCAAGTTCTTATTAGCTTCGACAGTCCATAGATTATGTTTTTATTTTTACTTTGCATGACCATATATTCAGTTATTCAGCTTATCATACAGTACATATTATATAGGTGGTTTTACACTCATTTCATCAGGTTACATGTATTATGTTCAGTTACATTAGTTAATTCCCAACTCACATACTCTGTCCATTCAAACTACTGATCGCATATTTTCCCTACGGTATATTATCTAATAATTTAGGTTCTGACGCTCAGCATCCAGACTGAGCTTAGCATGTTTTCGTACCATATCAGCTTCAGCATTTGGTTGGTCCTCATCTTCGAGGACTATTTATAGCACTTTTTTTAGTATTTTGGTTTTTATTTAGTTTTAGTCAGTAGGAGTTAGTTGGGGGCTTGTCCCAATAACTCATATGAGTTAGAGACTTTTAGATAGATAGATAGATAATTCTATTTTTAACTTGTTGAGTATTTTAGATAGTTTTATTTTTATATTTAGTATTTGATTTCATTATTACTTGTTATAAGTTCATTTCAATTTAATTTTTGCTCAGTGTATTACTTCTGCAATAGCTTGGGATCACTCGTGACTCTAAGCATCATTTATGACTAGGGGAAGTCTCGACTTATGACACAGTTGCTTTCATGGACATTATGAATCTGGTGTTCAAACAGTTCTTGGATTTGTTTGTTATAATCCTCATTGATGACATCTTGGTGTACTCCAAAAGTGAGGAGGATCACGTAAATCACCTCTGAATTGTGTTACAGACCATTAAGGATTAGGAATTGTATGCAAAATTTTCTAAGTGTGAATTTTTATTAATTTCTATGACTTTTTTTGGGCATGTTGTATCTAGTGAAGGGATCAAAGTAGATCCAAAAAAGATTGGGGTGGTTAAAAAGTGACCTAAACCCACGACTCTAATCGATATTAGGATCTTCTTAGGATTGGTGGGTTATTACAGGAGATTTGTTGAGGGATTTTTATCTATTGTTGCTCCGCCTTTGAGGTTGACTCCAAAAAAGGTAAAGTTTTTATAGTCAAGTGCTTTTAAGGGTAGCTTTGAGAAGTCGAAGGATAAGCTGACCTCTACTTCTATTTTGATACGTCCCAAGTGGGATTGGGTTGTGTATTAATGCAGTATTGTAAGGTGGTAGCTTACGATTCTAGGTAGCTTAAGGTTCATGAGAGAAATTACTCGACACGTGATCTAGAGTTAGCGATTGTGGTTTTTTCTTTGAAAATTTGGCAGCACTATTTGTAAGGGGTACATGTAGATATTTATTCAAACTATAAGAGTTTGGAATATGTGTTCACGCGGAAGAAATTGAACCTCAGGAAGAGGTGGTTGCTTGAATTGCTTAAGAATTATGACATGAGTCTATACTACCACCCAGGTAAAGCTAACATTGTTGTTGATGCTCTTAACAGGTTATCCATGAGAATTTTGTCTCACGTTCAGAAGGAGAAATAAGGATTGATGAATGATATTTATTGACTGGCCAACTTGGGACTCTCTATTTAGACTCAGAGTATGGGGGAGTAATCATTCATAAAGTGGTTAAATTATCTCTTTGGGCTAAGGTCATGGAGATGCAGGTTCTTAGATCCTATACTTATACAAATCAAGGATAATGTGTGAAAGTAAAAAGTCATGGCCTTTGAGATCAAGGTAAATGGTGTTCTAAGATACAAAGGTAGGTTATGTGTGTTCCTAAAGTAGATAGGTTGTGGAAAGGATTTTGAAAAAAGATCATGTTTCTAGATATACGGTTTATCCTGGTTTGATGGAGATACCACATTAGAGTTAAAGGTAAGCTAGATGGTCCATCAGTAGTACAACAATTCGTCGACTGAACCTTCGTTTGCTATCCAGAGATGGTTTGCCCAGATAAGTTCTCAACAACACTACCAATGGTTTATCACTAGTATGATAGGACATTACCCCTCTCATCAGATGTCATATAATTTTCCTTAGTTCTAGTTGGTCAGGACAGTTTGGGCAGAGACCCATTGCGGTCTCGATGACCCATCACTTAGTCCATCGCTTCATTCCAGTTTGATCCAATTTCTACCTAGTGGCAATGGATATTTTAATGGTCCGTTAATGTATCGATGGTCAGTCAGTAAACCCATCGCAAGTTGCTTCCACTTGAATTTCTGAGATTTCATTCCTTCACATTTGATTGTTGAGAACAAGCATAAAACATATCAAATAATACTAATAGTTACTAGAAAATAAATAATTATCCCTCGTAGAAGATTATCTTGCATGATAGAACTATGCCCATGACTAATTCCTATACACATCATGCATATTCATGTTTATTCTCACCTCCTAGTAAAAGAAGTAATACCTTCACTATGTGATCCTAGTCATCCCTATGAATCTATGAATTCCAGTCTTATATTGAGTAACTTATGATATATATGAACCCATTCCTTGAACTCATGATACATCCTTAATGATTATTACATATTATGTCTCCTTAATTTAGGTTTATTTAACGAATCTATGCCTATGATACTCTATTCTTCAAGCCGCAATCTAGTGACAAAGTTATGTATAGTATTATTTCATTCTTTAGGTTCTCATGTTCTATCACTCTTCTTATGTTAAAATAGTGGTGATGAAAATGCATGAACAATGGTTTTAGATTAGAGAAAGTAGATGTTCCTTATTAGTGAAAATTATTGTATTCTTGATTTCTCTAAGTCTATAAGTGTAAAGAAAGATCGAGGCAAATCTTTGGTGTATGTCATAGTTAGTTCATGAAATTGTTATTGATAAAGGTATTGGAGAATAGGGAAAAATTTCCTACATGGGTTGATTTTTTAGAAGTTCATAAGTGGTTATGACAATAGGATTCAATGTCATGTTGGTATATAAGTGGATGAATGCATTGTGTACTAGTGAATTCCTAATTAGATCTCGGAGTTAGTTGTTGAAGTGGTAAGGGTATTATTATTAAGATGAGATCTTTGAAAATACATAGGATATTGAATCTCATAGTTTAGACTAATACTATTGTGTCATGTGTAGTATCTTATTACTCCGAGTTGGGATTGAACATGATAAGAATATGCAGTTTAACTTAGACTTTGGTAAGGATAGTAACATGTAGGTACCTATGTAAGGATTATAAGTTTCATCAAATGAACTTTAGTTTTTAAGAGGAGAAGTATAGTTAAGAAAACTGTTTGAGAAGTTTTGTAAAGCTTGAATATTAACAATTGTATCTCCTAAGGCATAGAAATTCTATTCTTGCTTCTGTTCTATATGACTATATTCCTTGTTATATAGTTTTAGCCATGTTGTGATTCTTATTCCAAATTCCATATGTAGATCATGCCCAAAAAAATTTCCCTTGATTGTTGTTAGAAGTTATGATAAGTAGAGTCTGAGGAAAATTGTATTCCCTTCTTAGTAACTTTTGAAAATTTTATTGCATTATCTATCACTTCATTGTTCTATATGTATGATCATATCATGAATGCTTCAATTGAGATCTAAACTCTCTGCATGAATCATCTCTTTATAGTCCATCAAGTCAACTTAAAAATCAGTTTCTGGAACTATGATGACATTTTTACAATGAGAATTATGATATAATTCTAGTGTATTCATTATTGGTTTTGACTATGCTTAAGTTGTGTGAGATCCATATTTTGGATGCCAACTATACTTGTTGTTTGAGAAAGAATCCACGGTGCATCTGTAATGCCCAAATTATATGTTCTACTCTTTGTAATACTTATGTAATTGGATAAGTTGAGGTGTTAGGATGAATTCTTATAAGCATGCCAAGATTAGTGAACATGGGAAGTGCATCCTATAGTTCCTTCAATCTCTTAAGACACATATCTTTATTTGTTGATCCATTTCTTGTGGGAATTTGTGAGAGAAAGAACAATGAAGTGTATTTGAAATGCCTAATCTTGTCCTCTTGTGTTCAAAATTGTGAATACTGACTTATTAAGATTATATCCATAAAGTAAGTATTTCCGATTGATAACCCTCGGGATGTGTTGAATGCACTTCAATCCTTTCTTTATTAATTGTTTGCATATGATGATCCTTTTATAAAATATGGTCTTAGGCTTGTGAACCACAACGCAATTGTGTCATTGCCTATTTTGGGAGTTTCAAATATACTTGCATGCTTATTTAACAAACTTGTGTTTGAGTTGTTTGGCTCCCAACTAGAGGATGGTAAGTGGTTTGTTTATTTGTGAGTCCATGGGTATTGAAAGATCCTTGTCACATGTAACACCCCGATACTACCCTCTGGATGTTACACAGTACTTAGGATCACCAGTGATCCCAAGATAACCCATGATACTGGCATGATTCATGAGCAACTAAATACAAATACATGAAAATGGAAATACTAAGTGAAATCAATGTCATTAGATGAACTTTTTCAATACAATACTATTTAAAAATATTTTCATCACCAGATTATACAAACAGAAACTGAAACTGAATATATCAATCGACTAACTGTCTATAAAGTCTCAACTAATGCTGACTATAAGTAGCTGAGACATGGACCCTAGTTATCCCTAATAAATACAACTAAACAAAAATAAAATATTAAATCTATAAACTAACTTGTGTCCTCAAATAAAGAGAACTCATCGCCTACTGGCTGGAAGCTTCAAACTTTCTAATCATGATGTTGTGATCTACAACTGATACCTATATCATGAAACAATGTAGCTACACAAATGTATATGTGGTCGGTACTTCTAGAATGTACTAAGTATATGGGGGTGCATGCAATAAGTAAAACTGATATGTATTGTAAGCTTAAAAAACATACATGCTAAGTGTATACAAACTCACCATTTTCATAAATAAAACTGAAAGCTAAAATGTCATAAAGCATAAGTCATAAAGAAACAACTAATAAAGTCAGTGAGTCATTACACTTAGTTTCTAAATTTATCTTTTTTGTGGGAGATTCTTACAACTTACATAAACCATGTGAGCATCATGGAGTCCAGCGTCTGACCCACATTAAGGAGTGTTGATCCATACCCTGCCATCGCTAAGCAAAGGAGACGCTCTCTGGTGAGGACCCCTTTAACCTACGGTGGCACATGGTTTCTGGGAATTCAGTTGCGTTGAACCCATATCCCCTCGGTGTTAAATACTGTTCCTAAAATATACTAGTTCTCATAATATATATGAAATTCACCATACAACGAGCAATAGTTTTATGTCTCAAAACCAATCATGCTTTTATTGGTAAATCATGTTCACAAGTAAATATGTTAATTTCATATCATGTATGAGATCATAAGATCAAACTGAGATCGTAATCATACTGTAATTGTCTGCAATCTGAAATAGTAAGTCTGAATTACTTGTAATAGAGAAATCATGCTAAAATCATGTATATTTACTAACTCATGTTATTTCATGTCAAAATGCTAAAACTCAATTCATAATATCAATCATGTGAGTGAAAATATGAGTAGATACAAATCCTTGTACCAAAATAAAGTTTAAATCATTAGAAAGCATCATAATTTTAGAAGCATGAAAAGTGGGTATGAACCTTAATCAATAAATTCATGATGAAAGGTAATCCTTGTTTAAACCCCACGTACCTAAACTTATCAAATTTCTTGAAGGAATCTTAAATATGGAATTCTTGAGATGAAATTTTGGGAAGAACCCATCCTTTTGTCTTCTTGTGAGCATGGGAGGAGAGAAAGTGGTAAATTTTGAGTTATGGGATGGGTAAACACATTTTAACTAGTTGTAGGACTAATTAGAATGTAAAAACCAAATTACTCTCGAAAAACTAAAGGAAAATGGGGTTTTAGCATTGGAGTGATCACTAACATATATGTAGCTTCCCTTATCGCAAAGCACAACTAGTACCCTATGCTTTTATCGCAGAGCACAACTAGCATGACACGCTCTTATTATGGACCCTTACTGGTTTGCTCACGAAAATGCACATAATTGTTCACTCGAATATTAGGTCAAGGTAAAATTTGATATGTTAATAAGAGGACACTAATACCTTTAATTTGGTAGGTATTGTGGTCCAAAACTTAATATATTCTAGAAGTTATACTTATTTAAAATTTACCCTTTTGGATCGAATCTAAAACTCAATCGATAACAAATTTTCTCAACTCAACTTTGCTCTAAATATTTCCTATGAACATCCTTCGCATCGAAATCACTTTACACACTAGGTAAATGATCATGACACTTATCTATGGTTAAAATGATCATTTTTGATCCTACAAACATATGACAAATAGTTAGAAGCTTAGCTAAGAGTTTTTGGAGCGTTATAATATCTCCCTCTTAGAATCATTTGTCCTCGAATGAAGATTAATATTGGGATGAAAAGAATGTAGTTACTAACATAAAACTGCATTTCTAAAATTTATCATGTTTCAAAACTGTAATCACCTTTTGATAGAGTACTAACTCATCTGATACATATAGAACATATCACATACATAAGAATTGTATGGAACGAGATTGCTAAGAATAGGAGGAAAGAAGTATATACCTTAAAAACCGGCCCTGGTTTTCCAAATTTTTCCCTCAAATGCATTATCTTGGACCTATAGACTTGGTCTATTTGTCCTTTTTAGGTTTTTCCTTGGTTGGTAGCTCCAAAATTAGTCCTTACACCCTTTTTTCATGGGGAACTTTTGTTCAGATCCCTCTATAGAAGTATTGTCCATGAACCTGCAAAAGAGAAGGGATTGTACTAGGAAAATTGCTAGCACCATGGTTAGTAGGAAACAATGAATTGGTATTGGAAAGTCCCACAATTAAGTATTCATTGTGTACCTCTTTCCAACCACTTCTTGGATCATCAATCTCATGTAACTCCCCTTCTTGATCTAATTTTTTCTTCTCATTTTCAAGTCTAACTCTCTTAAGTACTTCTCGAAACCCCCTCATTATCTTGAAGTCCTCACTTACTTGATAGGGTGTTAAGGATACAAGAGTGTGCATTTTTCCTACAAATACAAATAAGTATTTGTTGGTCTCCACTTTATATCAAAAATCCCCACTAACTAGCCAAGGTCTACCAAACAATATATGATAAGATTGCATAAACAGAACATTATTTAATACCTCATCTCGATACTTGCCAATGCTAAAATTTACGACCACTTTTTTGTTTACCTCTACTTCATCATTCTCAATGAGCCATTAAAGTTTGTATGATTTGAGGTGTATTTGTGTAGGAAGTCTCATTCTATCAACCATAGTGCAACTCATCACATTAATAATACTCCTACCATTAATGACTAAGGAGCGTACCTTATCTATCATCTTGGAACTTGAATGGAATAGGTTCATACTTTGATCAAGTTCTTCTTTAGAAATATTCCCCATGATTAACTTTAGATAACTAGAAGAGTTCAAACCCTTCTCCAATTGCTCACTATCTACATTCAAATTCAGTTCGTAATGCCTAACCTTAGACTCATTATAGCCATTCCAACCTCACACTCTATCATATTTTTAGCACAAAGTCCATCACATAACATCACATTTAACCTCTGTTGAAGAAATTCTCTAGTAATGTCCTTTTCCTTGACATTTATAACATTGAATGATAGAAGAAGAAGAAAATTGAGGCATATCATGCTTACCTCCATAAGTTTTATCTTTCCTTTATGTGTTGTCATTATCTTAAATATCTTGACTACCATCTTGAAACATTGGACGACTCATTATGTTGTCACTCATCCCTTGATTTGGAACACTTTGATCCCAATATCGATTCCTTCAGTTATTATACCTTTTTTTCCATCCTTATACCTATCTCCACTATCCCATATTTGGTGGTTTGTACCAAATTCTTTAGGTTTTTTCCACCATTTATCGGGGTTAACTACATGATACATTTAATCATAAAGAGAGTTTTGATAATAGATATCTTGGTAGGACATTTATGGGTAGTGTTGTGGGGTTGGAACATAGGGTACATGCAAGGATGCATGTGGTACATTTTGTAGAGGTGTTTGGCGTTGAACCTAGGTTTTCACAAAAGAAGGACTTCTTTGTGGTGGATGATCTGGTTGTGTATTTAGGTATGGGGTGACTTGCGTAATATATCTCGGGTTTATTTAGATGTAGTTTGAGGATAGGTTTGGTTCCAATTTAATTGGAGGTAGTATAAGTTAGATTCTTGACCCGAGGCCCTTCTTGTTTCTTTACTTCGTTTGTCATAGGAAAACTCCTTTTAATTATATTATCCATCCTTCTAACCCCTTCTTCCATACCTCTAAATGTCCCATTTATTTTAACTATCTTTCTGTTCACATTAGTCACTTGCCTTGACACATTGTCTATGACCTCATGTTCTTCGTCGAGCTCCTTCCTCCATGGTTAAGGAAAATGATTAGAGATTGTACCTACCAAACTCAACACACAAATTTAGTAATAAAATTCTTATGTAACTATCAACTCATCTCTATGGCTTCTTCCCAAGATTGCTTTTGAACTAGCTTCGCTCAATTAATTTAAAGTGGTCTATCTTTGTGGTGGAGTTGATTCTTATGACTCTTGAAAGAAGGATGACTTAGATAAAGATAAAAGAACATCAATTAAGAGGTTATCTATGAATTATAAAAAGAAGAATAGAAGAAAAGAAGCACTAAAAAATCAGACTAAAATAAACTAAGTAACAAAAGTTGAAAAATTACTTCTTGTTGCTTAATCTAAAGAATCAAAGAGATGATTTGATGTTTTAAAACTGAACAAGTGATTAAAGATGTTAGTTATTTATTATTAAATAGCTCAGTATTCGACTAAAAAGGCGTAGAAGAAGTACTATAAAGTTTGAACACTTAGAAAATTTTGTGGGGATTACTAGTTTGGGCATTTCAAAAAGCGGTTGGCCCTTCCTAGGACACTAAGCTTTAAAAGCTTACTAGTTTGGGCATTCTAGCAAGCGTCTAGCCCTTCCTAGGATGCTAGCTTTACAAATATTGTCTTTGTTGCTGACATGGTAGTTCCATGGTTGCTGCATTGGCATTGACTCGTTGACTTGCTAACATGGCAGTCCACATGAAAAATCAATTTAATTTAATTTTTTTTCAAATTTCAAAGTTTTTTTCCACAATTTTGTACTCACAAACACCTTGAAACTTTCTCTCTCTTTATTTTTTTGAATCAACAACTTTTAAAGATTATTCCTCAACAATATATGAATTTGTGAAGAACATCAAGAACAAGATGAATCTTCAAAAATTCATAACTTCTTCGCTTTAGATCCAAATTGGATGAAATTTTAACCACGTGCTCCTTTCAACACTTAGCATAATTTTTAGCCCTTAATATCAAGACAAAAATAAACCTATTTTATCCATATTCAAGCTATGAAGAATTTCATGAACACTAATATTCAAAAATTCAACCTCAATCAGAGAAGTTTTGCTTGTCACGGATTTTAACCACAAGATCCTTTCAGTACCATGAACACACTCCAACAACTGTTAAGCTTTAATTTCAAAACAACTAGTGACTTAGACCGCACTTCATGCGGTATAAATATGGATTTAGAAGAATCATTTTCATATATTAAGTTAAACTACCTTTTAAAGAATGATACATTTAATTAGAGTATCAATTAGATTTTACCTCAATATTTACAAACTAAACTTATTTACGTGCCTATACATTTTAGTAACTAATAAATAGAAGTTTATTAAAAAAAAATAAATACAAAAAAAAAAGTGAGAATAATGTGAATGGCATAGCGTCAACTTAAAAAGGAATATGAAGTATAGGAATATAAAGTATAGCCTGTTTTCCTATGAAAAGCTGATAGGAAATTATTTGCAGGACCATCTATAAAAATACTTTCAAAAATATAATGCTTTCATCCATCAGCACACAATTTTCCTTATACCATGCGCATCATTATTATAGGAGTAAATTTTATTGTCGAATTTTCCTTAAATTTATAACCAAAGAGCTTAGTACTATTATCAATATGCTAAAATCTCTAGCCACATAGAAATAAAAATTTCAAGACTAACAAGAAAAATAATGGAAGAAAAAAGAAAAAAATAATTTACATCTTATCTCACTGTATGTGTTTAGATACGAGAGTTTATATACTCAATATTATTACTTTGGTTAAAAGAGAAAAATAAAACAACAACACCATTTGATCAATGTATGTTTTCTTTGTCAATTTCAGAAGAAGTAAAGGTAATGGACTATTGTTCATTTTCTTGCCATCATAGTTCAAATATAGGAGTTCCATTCTTATAAAGCTTATTCACTCGGCTTCTTCAACAAAGCACTCGAACGAAAGAATAAGCAAGGGAAAGGATTTCTCCATAGGATGGACAGTGGATTTTATCAACACTCCCCAACTTCTTCCTTTTTAGTGGATGAGACAATTAATGGGTGAGGAGCTCTATAGTCCAGGTGCACTTCTTCATAGAATTCTCATTTTCTCTCAACATATCATCAGTATTTTTTTCTACTGATTCATCAATTGTATCTCTGAGGCCTGCCACCAGCATCATTTACCTGTTCAGTTCATTTTTTCACTCTTCAATTTCTAGATCAATTAGCAGTATTTCCTTCATCATTTAATTTGTTCTCTAATGCCACTCTCTCTTTGTTACTGAGTTAGAAGTTAATCGAACCATGTTTCAACCAACCAATATTTTTCTGATCATCAATGCTAGCATCTCTAGTTTGGTGATTTACTCAATATCGATACCTTCATGCTCACTCTGCCTAGATATAGTTTCCTGTGATATTCCGCAGTCGATGAGTTAGAAACTCTTCAAGCTAAAGAAATTTTATCGATTAAAGGTGACAGTCAGAGTGAGCAATAAATGTCACAATTATGATTTTCAACACATAACAAAGCACCACTGGATTGGGAATATTCTAGCATCCAAAAGCAAAGCCATACGCAGCCAGACATTTAAGAAATTATTTTACCAAACGTACCATCCTCTAAATACAAGAGTAGCAGCATGGACTTGATACTCCTGCGGATGTTATGATAAACGTTACCCAAAAGTCAACATAGAAAAGAAAAACATATGATTCACCAAGATCTATTATTCCTTGACTGATATTTCTTCGCATATGAATACAAATATGGATTTCTATCTATGATCCTTCTCTAGAGGTTTATCCAACTAAGCCTTAATCTGGACATAAAATAATCCAAATGATAGGAACCCAAAAAATAGAAAAGAAATAATAACAATTGATTTTTCAAATTACAGGTATTTGTAGTTGGAAAAGAGGAGGGGCAAGCTTTTAAAACACCTAAAAAACATTCTAAACAAAAGTTTCAGAAACTTACCTCATACACCACACATAGAGTATAAGCTGAACTTGATCTTTCGGGAATCCAATATCTTGAGCAAACTATAATATGGATCAAGTATAAATAATACTGTTATTTTAACACCACATTTAGCTTAAGTGTAAAATTTGGCTCAACTAAGACAAAAGAAATATATATATATATATATATATATATATATATATATATATATATTTCGTAAGATTAGGAAATTGATCAAACTCATAATCATAAAGTTCAAATTTGTATGTGCCGAATATAATACTATTTAAGAATCCTATCAAGAGCTTCTAGAACTTAATCAACCGCTATATAGATCAATTTATTATAATCAAATAACACTGAGTTTTATTAAATTGTATTTTACCAATATAAGTATTAGCAACAATTATATACTCAGTGAAATTTCACAAATATAATCATTAGCAAAGCACAATATATTAGGAAGACTAACCAAGTGATAATCATAACATTTACTCAATGAAAATTTATATTTGATCTGCCATTTCAAGCAATATCTTTTAAAGTATCTTTGATAATTAAAAAGAAATCTAAGCACAAAAATAAATATTTGAGATAGATAGAAAACTTACAACATGCCCTACACTTTGGAGTAGAATTCAAGATTGAATCTAGGATCACTTATTCGAAATATTAAAAAAGAAAAAAAAGGGGACATTAGCACAATCCACAAAAAAAATCTATTGGCATCTATAGTTCGTCTATATATAATACAAAAAAAAGAGGAAACTATTTTAGGGCTTACAATTTATTGCACTAGTAAGATAGACATATCCTTGAAGAATGAAGCTATTGATGATTATATTTACCTACAAAGATTAGGAATCTTCAAAAGAAGTTACAGAAAGAAAAGGCCATGAGAAATTCGTTTTAAAAAGGCAAAAGGAGAATCAAAAAATAATTTATGTTTTTTTTAAATTAAGGTGAATCAAAGGTCTGAGACATTGCGGTATGGCAAAGAAAGAAAGTGTTGGAGACAATATGTTAATCAAAAGGATTTAATTCATTTTTTTCTTCCGTAAAATTCTTGATTATCAATCTCACTAACAAAAATACCAAATTTACTTGAGAAAACAAAGTTAAGTAGGAAAAAGAACATTGAAACAAAGCTAAACACACTAATCTCAATAATTTTAAAGGTATTTATGTTGATAGCTCATAAACATCATGGCACATAACAAATTTTGGAGAAAGTGTGGCTATTAATATAAAACCCTCAATTGCCACTAGAAATCATCGAGTTCATAATATATATAATGGAAACCATCAAATACTCTCCAATAATTCAATTAAAAATTCTTCAGATCTCTGTCTTTCATCTTTTTATTAATCCCAGAAATAATATTACTCTAGCTTTTGTTTTTAATTTCACATTTTGACACCATTTAAATCAGCACGGGTTAGAGTATCCATGAGCAAGAAATTTAAAAAAAAAACTAAATATCTTGTTATAGTTTCAAAGAGAAAAAAATTAATAAATCTAGACAGTAAAATATAATCATCTACTACTTGAGAATTTAAACAAAAAACATAGAAAAGATAAGGGATGAAAAAAAGATACCCTAATCACTGAAGATCTCTCCTTTAAAAGCAAAAGAGGTGCGACTTAAGATGTATGAGAAACTCTAATCACTAAAGATCTCTCCTTCCAGAAGTTTTATTTCTGAAAAGGTATGTAACGCTTAAGAAGTTATTTCTAAAAGGATATGTAATGTTTCAGAAGATGATTAGGTCATAACCGCACATATTTAAAATGAGGAATAATTTTTTTGTAAATAATTAAAATGGCAAAAAAAGGGACAAAAACCCCAAAATCTCAGAAAAAAGAAAAATATGAATTTTGAATATTGAGGTTTCCACATCAGACTCCTCAAGATTCAGCTTCATATATATATACATATAGATGGATAGATTGATGGATGGATGGATGGATGGATGGACGGATGGATGGATGGATGGACGGACGGATGGATGAATAGATAGATGGACGGATAAATGGATAGATAGATGGATGGATGGATAGATAGACGGATAGATGGATAGAGTGACGGATAGATGTATAGATATACGGATAGATGTATAGATAGACGGATAGATGTATAGATAGACGGATAGACGGATAGATGGATAGATAGACGGATAGATGGATAGATATATGGATAGATGGATAAATAGACAGATATACAGATGAAAAGATAGATAGATAGAGAGATAGATTACCCATGAAAATTAAGCCCATTTGTATTTTATTCAAATCATGAAAACAACTATGAACTCCAAAATTAACTCTAGTGAAATTTAACTTTATTTTTCTCTAAATTTTAGATCCGAGCTTCAATTGAATAGGAATATAAACTCCAGTACAATTGAACCTCCAATTTTGCCTCAATCAACAAACTGACTCCATCTTTTACAAACTTTTTTCAAGCTTAATAATGGTGAAATTTGCATACAACTCCAAATCAAATCAAATTTCAAATCCAACTTCCAAAACACTAGAAAACAAGTATATAGAGTTAGAAACTCAAAGAAAAACACGAATCACACGACTTTTTTTTATATTTATGAACTTTTGACCCAAAAGTTTTTTGAAACGATTTTCAAATTTGTGAATCTAGGATAATTGTTGGAACTCTTTAACCTAAGCTCTGATACCAATATGATAACGATCCTAGTCAAAAACAAGAATCAAAGTTCATAAAATTGAAATAAATAAAAGGATAAGTGAAATTATCATAAATTATCAAGATTCAATTGAATTTACGAGCAACAAAGAGCTTGATACCTTCACCTCTTGATTGAACTCAATCAAACAATGATAACACCGAGTCAATCAAAGATGAGACAGCTAAATTAAATTTACAAAAAGAGAAATAGGATGATTGATTATGCTAAAGAAGTTAACACAAGCAATACCGGGAATCCAACCAGTTCACACAACTACAATTACCAATTATCAACTCCACTGATGTTAGGCTTCACCGAGAAACTACAAGCTTAAAAGCTCTCAAATATTCAATTCATCATTCATTCATCATAAATGAAGGAAGAAAATAAATGAGAAAACTATTTTTAGTTGTTGCCTTAATAGCCTACTACAAAAACAGCTCAAAAGTAGCCACTTTGGGAATAACCCACAAGGGGCCTTTTTTATTGTCCAGATAGTATCTTAATCGTCCATGCCCTTGTGTCTTTGTTGCTCCATGACTTTATTTGGGCTCCAAGATATCATCCATATTTGGAAGCCCGACAAACTACATAAATGGCTCTCATAATGAGTGGCTTTGCTTTTATGTTCCCCATAAGAAAAATCTTACAAAAGTAGTCTTCCTTCTTTTTTATCTATAAAACAAATATCTTTTTGTCCCTCTATACCTCAAATGATTCTAAACAACTTCATATTTATTTATCTTTCACCTTTTATTTTTTTTCTCATTTTTTTTCTTTTTTTTTCTTGTTTTTTCTCAACCCCTACTTTTTTCCTTTTCTCCTCTCAAATTTTATTCTTTTAATTTTTCTTTGATTTTTATTTGTATTTCTCTTTCAATGTTTCTCAACCTTTATTTTTATTTTGTATTTTTTATCTTTTTTCTCAACCTTAATTTTTTTCCTTTTCACCTTTCCACTCTTATTTTTTTTTTCTTTGATTTTTATTTTTCATCTTAAATATTTTTTCTTCGATTTTTTATCTTTTTTCACAACTTTTATTATTTTCTATTCTTTGATTCCTTCCATACAATAAAGTATGCCCCATGGGCAAGAGTTGATACTACCACGTTGTATCTTGATTCATGATGTGTTCTATAAATCTTGTCTTAGAGGCAACACTTAGGAATTTCAAACAACAAGTTACTTTTCATGGAAAAAGACACTACCACATTGTGTTTTGATTTATGAGATATCCTATAACTCTTATCTTAGAGACAAGACTTAGTCCAAGGACTTTAAAACAACCAGTTATACCTCACGAGCAAGAATTGACACTACCACATTGTGTCTTGATTTATGAAATGTTCTACAGCTATTGCTTTAGTAGCATGACTTATCCCCAGAATTTTTAAATAACAAGTTATGTACATTGAGCAAGAGTCAAAACTACCTCATTGTGTTTTTGACTTGTGCAATGCTCTATAAGTCTTGCCTAAGGAGAAAGACTTAACTCAAGGACCGTCAAACAGCAAGTTATGCCCTATGAAAAAGAGTTGACACTACCATACAGTGTATTAATTTTTGAGGTGCTCTATAATTCTTGCCTTAGAGGCGAGACTTAAACCAAGGATTTTTAAACAATAAGTTAAGCCCCATGGACAAGAGTTTAGACTACCATATTATGTTTTGATTTATGAGATATTCTATAACTTTTGAGTTATAGGTAAGACTTAATCCAAGGACTTTCAAACAACAAGTTACATCCTATGGGCAAGAGTTGACTCTACCACATTATGTTTTGAATTATGAGATGCTCTATAACAGTTTCCTTGGAGGAAAGACTTGGCCTAAGGACTTTTAAACAACAAGTTACACCCCATGGGTAAGAGTTGACGCTACCACATTATTCTTAATTTATGAGATGATCATAACTCCTTTATTAGAGACACAACTTAGACCAAGGATTTTCAGACAACAAGTTACGTCCCATGGGATAGCCCTATCAAGTTTTATCTTAATTTATAAAATGCTCTGCTAGTCTTGCCTCTAAGACAAGACTTAGCCCAAGAACCTTGCAAAAAATAAGTTACGCCCAATGAGCAAGTGTTGACACTACCACATTTTGTCTTCATTTAAGAGATGTTCTATAACTCTTGTCTTTTAAGACTACTTAACTCAAGGATTTACAAATAACGATTTATGCCCCACGAACAAGACTTGACATTACCACATTGTGTCTTTGATTTATGAGATGTTCTATAACTTTTTCCTTAGAGGCAAGACTTATCCCAAAGGACTTCCAAACAACAAGTCATGTTCTTAAATTTACTTCGATGCCAAAGAGAGAACATATCTTTGCGAATTATCTAACTTTTTATTGATTAGCAATGTTGACACCCAAGTTTTGCCATCCACGACTAAATTTAATCCTAAGTTTCTTCGATTTTTAATAAAATCAAAATTTTTATTTCATCTGGATAAATGTGCTCTAAAATATTTATTTGGATTGATTTTATCATTTAAGTGACGGTTATACATTTTCGTATTTACATATACGAGATTATATAGATTTTATTA
This sequence comes from Capsicum annuum, assembly GCF_002878395.1. NCBI lineage: Eukaryota > Viridiplantae > Streptophyta > Magnoliopsida > Solanales > Solanaceae > Capsicum > Capsicum annuum. Next base: position 151,556,889 of record NC_061115.1, on the reverse strand, counting down.
CTTAAATGAATATTTTATCAAATTAGACTTTTATTGAGATTAAGCTTGAAAATTAATTTAAATTGGTAAAATATTGATTTTAATATAATTTATTCTCAAAAGATAATTTATTTGAAGAAATATTTATTTGATTTTATCTAATCAAGTAGCTCAGAATTAAACAAGGTGTTAATTCGTATCAAATTTTAATTCAGTTTTGCCAATCTATTAAATTTGATCATAATTGAAATCAAATTGATCATAATTGCAACGCAATTGGCCAATTGATTTCAATATGGCCAAAAAATTAATAAGATGACTAAATCCTAAATAGATTAGGGTTATTTTTTAAATAATCCCAAAACCCTTCTACCAACCAAATACCAGCCTGACCCCACATCAAGCTGACCCACCAGCCCACTCCCTTCAGCGGTCCATCAATAATTTATAAAATCCGGCCTAGTTTCCTTCTTATTTACCCAACGTACAACAAAATCCAAAAAACGAAAAAGAAAAAAAACGCCAACGTCAATTCAAATTTTAATTTCAAATTTGAAATAGATTATACAAATCCCTCTCAACATTGTCCTTGTTTCAATTTTAAATTTCAAAATTTATTCTAGGTTGGACAATTCCACCTCAACTTTGTCATTTTTCTATTTTTGAAATTGAAAATTTGTACTAGATTGTACAATTTTACCTCAAGTTTATCCTTTTTTTAATTTTTGAAATTTAAAATTTGTACTAGATTGTATAATTCCACCTCAATCCTATCATTTTTCCATTTTTGAACTTCAAAATTTGTACTAGATTGTACAATTCCACCTCACCTTATCTTCCAACAAACCTTACCCTCAATTTTAGATTCCCAAAACACTTCTAAGTTCTTTCTCTCACATTGGTGGATTCAAAGAATCAATCCCCATCTTTTACTATAAATACTACCATCATTTTGGTAGAAAGGAAGTCTCAATGAGTGGAAAAACTTTTTGATCAAAGAGTTAAAAATTTTCTTTAGTAAATTTTTTTCAAGCGGTAGGCTAATCGGAGTTCTCGAAAAATTACTCTCCAATGGTGATTAAGACTCTGAAGAAAGCTTGAAGTCCTATTTTGATGCTCTAAAAAAGGTAAGCACACCTTTTTCTTTTATTTTTGTTATCATTTTCTTCTTCATCTCCTTCGTAGTTTCGGAGTTGTGTAGCTAAAATTTTATTTGCAGGGATTATTTGCTATAGACAGACTTGAAGGCCATAGATGTTGTGATATCAGTATTATGGTTATTTTTTATGTTCATGGTGTAAACTGAGCTAACAATAGTTGAACCTTTTTCTTTAATTTTCTTCTTTGATTATTATGATTAGATGAATAAAGTTTTGATATTTGCTTAATTAAAATACGTACTCGTGCCTTGTTTAAATTCTTCATTGATGGATATGTTCACTTTTAGCATGTAAAATTATTTTCTATATGTCAAAAAAGAATAGTCACTATTGTTTGTTTCGCCTTAATAAATTAGATGGATAAAGTTTCAAGCTTTGCTTGATTAAAATACATACTCATGCCTTGTTTAAATTCGTCATTGATGGATATGTTCACTTTTAGCATGTAAAGTTATTTCCTTTATGTCAAAAAAGAATAGTCATTGTGTTTGTTTCGCCTTAATAAATTAGATGGATAAAGTTTTAATGTTTGCTTGATTAAAATACGTACTTGTGCCTTGTTTAAATTTTTTATTGGTGGATATGTTCTCTTTTAGCATGTAAAATTATTTTTTATGCCAAAAAAAATAGTTACTATTGTTAAGGGTCTGTGAAATGGTTTCTCAATTTGAAGTATTGAGTTACTTGTGCCTAGGATTTTGTGTTTTTTTGAAGGGCATATAATAGTGTGCTATGTTTATCGCTTAGCATTTTGCAAAGTCACCACTTAAGGTTGAATTTGACCACTTTAGCATACCTGTGATAGTTGGATCATTCACATGTAGAAATTATAATTAAAGTGCTACTTTTAAGATCTAACTCCTTTATCGATCCTAATTATTATGATTAAAGAGTTATATTTCTCCATGATTATATGCCACGATGAAATGCTAAGTTCTTTTGATATATATTTGTAGTCATCATTTACTCATTTTCGTGGTCAAAATTGTCTTTGATTTTCACTGTTGAGATTTAAAAGTTGTTAGGGTTATAGATTTTGTTGAAATGGTGTAGAACTAAAATAGGAGTTGGCACAATTAGATACTTTTTCTTTGAATTAATATTTTACTATTTTTTCTATCTTATCTTTGAATATAATTTGGCAAACATGTTAAATATATGTAATTTTATTCAGCTCGCTTATCGATTTATTTTTTGAAGTATTTTTGTGCATTCAAATGTCCATTGTTATTCACATACTACCATGAATTTTTTCTTAAATTTGTTGATTGACTCCACTTGGTATTGAAAAATTGTTGTTGCATTAGTATGTCTTGTATTTTTATATTTGAGATGCCACAAAAAAAAAAGATTTCCTCATTCTATGTTCATTCCCCTTTTCTTTCTTTAATGAAAGCATGTCTTATACTTTATCATGTCATAGTATTTGGTGCAAATATGTGTTAATCTATAGAAAATATTCGTTCAAATTTTAAATAACTATGCTTGTGGATCCATGTCTTCTTTTCAAGGGCTAGTTGATTATATTGTGCTAGATTTAATTTTTTGTAAGATTATTTAAGAGATGGATTAATTTCCTTTTCATTGGATAATTTAATTTGCTCTGATATCATAGTTTAATATTTCTTTATGCTTGAGAATGCTATTTTTTTCATCTCGTCATGTATCTATTAAGTGTAGAATTTTTGAACTAATATTAATTATTTTTCTTTTATCTTTTTCTTTGCATGAATCCATTTTCGAGTTCAAATGGACTCCTTTCCTCTTTCTCTGGTAATACATCAATGAGGTCCACCTCTTCGAGTCAAATTTGAAGTATAAACCCAAAGTCGATTATATGACGTGTGGGTGCAGGAAGATAGAAGAATAAGGAAAATTGATCAAAAATCATTCATGAGGTCGCTAAGAGACTTGAAAAGTCTCGATTTTTATTACTGTCTTATTCTTTATTTATTTATTTATCTATTTGTTCATTCATTTGGGGCTCAAAGTCAAAGTTGTAATTTAATACAGGTGAAGCGGATTTTTGGACCTTCGAAGTTCAAAAACTAGCCTCGGACAGGTTATGGGACAAAAGCCCAAATGATTAGACTAGAACAGGTGCAAGTGGGGAAAAAACTCAAATAATTAGATTAGGCCAGGTTGTGGGGCGAAAGCCCAATTGGATTAGGACAGATTCATTTGAATGATTTGGGTCTAATGGTCTAAGTCTTTTAGTCTCTCCCTTTCCCTTTTATATGATAGCTGTTTTGTTTTAGACTTAGTCGAAATTCCCGCTAAGTCATCAAAACTCGTTTTGCACAAATCTTGAAAATAAATTTTTCGTTAATCGATTTCTTTTCAAAAATCAATTTTCCCTTTTAAAGTTAGTCAAAAATTTATTTTCAAATAGTCTGGGTAACCGCAAGTTAGCGGATACTCTTGGTACCTTAATAACCTTTCAAGAGTATTAATAAGAACCACTAACTCAGAATTTATAAACTTAAAAGGTTTTATCTATTTCTAATCTTTTCGGTAATATTTTAGCTTTTATTGATATTTTCTCAAAAGTCAAGTGGCGACTCTAAAATTTCTTAAAATTGTTTCAAACTTTTCTTTAAGGTTTCAAAATAGTTTAAAAATCTGAAAAATAATATTTTCCAATCTTTCAAATCGAAAAGGGGCAAACAGAAATAGCGATTCTGCTGGGGACTTTAGCTAGATTCAAACCAAATATTTGGATTAGCTTCTTTGACTAACTATTGTACCGTTTAAACTGTTTATGTGTTTTCATTGTTGTAATTACTAACTGTTGCATTCATGGCGTAATTTTGCATTTTGATTATTAAACTATTTTGGAATTTCGTGGATACCCGGCCCCTATTGTTCAATTCCAAGTTAATTGTTGGGAATACGATGGTTTATCCATACGTGAGGAATCCAATGGCTGTTTGTATTTCCAAACCCAAGTCATCCTCTTGAGAAACTTGTTCAAACCAACTCTAGACACCTAGTATAGAGCAAAATCAAAACCCTATTTTTAGTCATGAGCCTAGGACGACTCAATACCTGAGGGGGTACTGGCCCATTAGAAATCTACCTTGCGTCTATTCACCATGAGTTATAACAGATGATCCTCCCTTTATGTGTTAAATTGAAGGATATAATGTTGGATTACACGAAATACTATCCCTTGGGTTTGAGGGTTTTATTTGGATGATTTTTTTTAATTAAAAGGAGATCTTCATCGTAAGGATATGCAGACATTTCAAAAAGTTCAAGATCAAAGGACTCTCGAGAGGCTTAGTTTAAATTTTCTCCCCTGTGTGGGATTGATATCATGCATTTCCCTCCCTACCCCCACCCCTACCCCATTTTGTATCCCCATTTGATTTATTCATAAAATTTATATAATATTTTGAGGGCAATGTAATGTCTTACAAAAGGCATGTATATCCTTCAAAGGTTAGGCTTACCTTTGGCTTAAAAGGTTCTAAATATGTTAGGACACGTTAAAAAAAAATTATGTGCTAAAGTGTTCGCTATTTTGCTTTATCTATATTAGCTTGATTTGTCTCATATATTACTTTGGTCAATTATTATAATTCATGAACTAACACTTTTACCTTTTTAGTATTTTTCTTTATTTTTAAAGAGAGACTGATTTATGTTGGTAAACAAACTTGCTCACTTCGCAAAGAGTAAAAGCGAAGTAATCATTGGTGCCATCAGTCACGAAGAAGAATGAGGATTCCTCAAAGGCGTACTTTCGGTGTACTTCTATCTTTCATTTTTAAGATATTATTTTCTTTTCTTGTAATCATACGTTCTTGTCATTATTTTCTTGTAATCGCACTTTATGATTTGATATCTTAGTAATACAAACTATGTTGGACCTGGATTTCCAAAAATAGAATATGTAGGCGACTTATGTCGGCTTCAGTCAATTCTTTAGAAAATTTATTTTTCCATCTATTGGTGGAACTACATTTGATATGAATCCTACCTCAATGGAATATGTGGAAACTCCACTAGCTCAATCATATTATTCATAAGATTTTCATAGAATCTAGGATAAATTTTTGGGGGGATCTCAAAATTTTATCAAGAGAATATTTTTTCAAGTTACATGGAGATAACTTTGGAGAATGTAATTGAAGAAAAAAAATTTGAGGAGGTCTCAAGAATTTCATAAAACTTGACATTTACTACAAAGGAGACCACCAGATGTTGCTAATGCAGAAATAAAGATAGTTTTTGAGAAGTTCTTAAAGTTCAAGCTATGCTACGCCAGAAAGAACTAAAGTATTTTGCATTATAGACTGGGGCAGAATTTTTGAGAAGATCTCAAAAATTCAATACTAAATGATGTCATGAGTTTCAAAGAAGTTCGGGAGTTCCTAAACTGGGCAGAATTTTTAAGGGAGATCCTAAAAAATTCCACAATGACTGCACTTTAAGCTTGAAAATCAATGATCAAAAAGGAGCATTGGGAGATCAAGGTAATACCACCATAGTCAGTCTCTCAAAATTAAGATTTTTTCTTTAGAAACAGGTATAGTGAAGTCACAAAGTTGACAACACTAAGCATATCAAAGGACATCAGATCTATCATAGCCTTTCCATAATAAGCCAAACAACTGCTCTTCTCCTTTTTCCTCTTGATTTCTATTTTTATTACTTTGTTATGACCTCTAAAACTTTCTTTGAGTTTTGAAGGAAAATGATCGGGCGTAACAATTGAGATATGGATATATTATTCAAAACATTGTCTCTAGATCATCATGAGTTAAATGACTTTATCGTTAAACTCTCTCTTCTGTTACATTTTTGGCTTAGTTGCAAAAATTGTTATGTTATTAAAGAGTGTTGTTTGAGTTATGCAAGTGACGTATGCAAGACCGCCTCTAAAAACTAACACAAACCAATCCTCTCAAAGTTTGAGGATTCAATCTAAAAACTCAGGAGATGCACAAGTCCTTTTAAGAATCTTTTATTCAAAGGACGAAGTTCAACAAATTAACTTCTATTTTTCTTATATATTAAGGTTTTCTACCCTCCAAGAAACTTATTGGATTGTCAACCCATTTGAGGTGACACATCTTGTTATATTTGGGTCATCCAACCCTTTCAAGAGGACATACCGAATCGTCACTTGTTTGAGGTAACACATCTTATTATATTTGGGTCATCCACCCTTTTAAAAGGACACATATTAATATATTTGTGTTTTCCCTCCGTTAAGAGGATGCATTAGACCATTTCTTTATTTGAGACATATTATTATGTTATGGATTGTCACCTCCTTCAGCGTGACATATTATTATTGAACATCACCTCCTTCAGAGTGAACGTTATTAAGTTATGGATCGCCACCTCCTTCAGCATAACATGTTATTATATTATGGTCGTCACCTCCTTCAGAGTGACATGTTATTATGTTATAGACCATTACCTCCTTTAGAGTGATATGTTATTATGTTATGGACCGTTACCTCCTTCACAATGAAATATTACTATGTTATGAACCCTTACCTCCTTCAGAGTGACACGTTATTAAGTTGTGGACCGTCACCTCATTCAGCGTGACATATTATTAAGTTATGGACCATCACCTTCTTCAGTATGACATGTTATTATGTTATAGATCATCACCTCCTTCTGAGTGACATGATATTATGTTATGGATCGTCACCTCCTTTAGAGTGACATGTTATTATGTTATGGACCATCACATCCTTCAAAGTGGCATGCTATTATGTTATGGACCATCACCATTTTTGGAGAAACATGTTACTATGTTATGGACCATCACCTCATTCAGAGTGACATATTATTATGGACCGTCACCTCCTTCAGAGTGACATGTTATTATATAGACTTTCACCTCCTTCAGCGTGGCATATTATCATATTATGGAATATTACCTCCTTTAGAGTGACATATTATTATGTTATGGACCGTCACCTCCTTCAAGTGACATATTATTATATTATGGATTGTCACCTCATTCGGAGTGACATATTATTATGTTATCAGATTGTCACTTCCTTTATAGTGACACGTTATTATATGGATTGGCATCTCTTTCACATAATATGTTACTACATTATAAATTTTCACCTTCTTCAGTGTGGCATCCTAAAACAATGTTTGTACAATTTCCCTTATATTGCATTTGCTACTAATAAGTTTGGCGTAGGTGATTAAGAGACACATTGGACTGTCACTCCATTCAAAGCAGCATGCTATATTTAAATTTGGCCATCCACCCTTCAATGAGACACGTTGGACTCTCACTCCATTCAAAATGGCATGTTAAATTTAAATACGTGCCCGCCCTTCAATTAGACAAGTTGGACCATCACTCTGTTCAAAGTGGGATGTTATATTTAAATTGGGTTGTTCTCCCTTCAATGAGACACATTTTACCATCACTCCATTTGAAGTGGCATATTACATTTAAATTGGGTCATCCACCCTTAAATGAGACATGTTGGACCATCACACTGTTCAAAGTGGCATGTTACATTTAAACTGAGACGTTCGCTCTTTAGTGAGACACGTTGGACCATCACTCTATTCAAAGTGGCAAGTTACATTTAAGTTAGGTCGTTTACCTTTCTATGAAACACGTTGGACCATCAATCGGTTCAAAGTGGCATGTTACATTTATATTGGGTCATCCGCCCTTCAATAAAACACGTTGGACCATCACTACATTCAAAGTGGTATATTATATTTAAATTGGGTTGTTTGCCCTTCAATGAGACATGTTGGACCGTCACTCTGTTCAAGTGGCATATTACATTTAAATTGAGTCGTTCGCCCTTCAATGAGACACATTGGACCGTCACTCCATTCAAAGTGGCATGTTACATTCTAGATAAGTCATTCGCCTTTTACTACTACATATTGGGTTGTTACCCCGTTAAAAGTGACATGACATTTTAGAACAGGTTGTGTAAATTGGTTCATCAACTATTTCAACATAGCATGTTCAAACAGGTGTGCACTAATTTACATTAGTGTAATATTTTTGTAACTAATCATTTTGTTTGAGATGTTGTCGAGAGAATTCGAAAGAATGAAATCTCAAATTAAAACCATAGGTGCAGACGACTCCAAAAAGGATGCAGCACAACATGGAACATTTTCTTGGAAGTAAAATGAGATATGGTCTAGAGAGGGACGTCATACTCTTTAGACGTGAACTAAAGGATGATTTCCAACACCCTCAAACCACATCCCTGTTAGAAAGAACGTCGGTACTGTGGGATATTTCAATTTTATCTTCACTTTTGGGATATTTCTACACTCATACCGAGGGTAACCTTCTCTTTCCTTAAAATTTGAGTGATAGGACACCTAGAGCTGTGGAAATTATATACCAGTAAATTCTTGCCTATATATGTGAGATCTTCATATTCATGGTTAAGAGGTTACAAGATTCTTTTTAGCAACTCAATCAACTTACCACTCATCTTGAGTCGAAGATCGACTAAAATAAAGACTATTTTTTCTACCAATCGAGTCGAACTACAAGCAGTCTGATTCCCTAAGTCTCTGGGATATGTAGGTTGGGCTCTATGTTGAAAACTCGACTGCATTTCAACCTCCCCCTAATCTTTTTATTCCCAAGCTTTTTGATTTCACCAAATTTAAAAAATCGGGATAGCTTGTGAATTCTGCGAAAATCGTACTTTAAAATCAAGTTTTATGAACTACAGGTGGCCTGAATTCTCATGCAACCTAAGATATGTAGGAAACCTGATACCAGGGTCCAGTAATAACTCCCTAATAACTCATGCAAAAACTAATATATTTTGAGAAATGAATTTGTTGTCAGACAAAACTACGAACGTCAACCCCCATTTGTCCAGGGTTACTTGCATTCACCCTACCCAAAGGAAGGGGGCAGATGTTGACACCTAAGTTTTGCCCTCCACGACTAAATTTAATTCTAAATTTCTTTGATTTTTAATAAAATTAAAATACTTATTTCAACCAGATAAATGCTTTAAAATATTTGTTTGGATAATTTTTGCCATTTAAGTGACGATTGTATGTTTTCATATTTACATATATGAGATTGTATAAATTTTGTTACTTAAATGAATATTTTTATCAAAATTGAATTTTTATTGAGATTAAGCTTGAAAATTAATTCAAATTGGTAAAACTTGATTAAATATAATTTGTTCTCAAAAATAATTTATTTGGAGAAATATTTATTGATTTTATATAATCAAGAAACTCAGGATTAAATGAGAAATTAATTCATATCAAATTTTATTTAATTTAGTTGATCAATTAAATTTGATTATAATTGAAATCAAATTGACCATAATTGCAACACAATTGGCCAATTGATTTCAATTTGGCCAAAAATTTAATGAGATGACTAAATCCTAAATTGATTGGGATTATTTTTTAAATAACCTCAAAACACTTCTACAAACCCTATACTAGCCCAACCCCACATCAAGCTGACCCACCAGCCCACACCCTTCATTGGCCCATCAACAATTTCCAAAACCCTACCTAATTTCCTTTCTCCTTTACCCAACGTACAACAAATTCTACAAAAAAAAAAAAGGAAAAAACATGCCAACATCAATTCAAATCCCAAAATTCAAATTTGAATTTCAAATTTGAAATAGATTATATAAATCCCTCTCAACCTTGTCCTTTTTTTAATTTTGAATTTCAAAATTTGTACTAGGTTGTACAATTCCACCTCAAATTTGTCATTTTTTTTCATTTTTGAAATTCAAAATTTTTACTAGATTGTATAGTTCCACCTCAACCTTATCCTTTATTCCAATTTTCGCAATTCTAAATTTATACTAGATTATACAATTCCACCTCAACCTTATCCATTTTCCATTTTTGAAACTCAAAATTTGTATTAGATTGTACAATTTCACCTCACCTTATTGTCTAATAAACCTTACCTCGATTTCAAATTTCCAAAATATCCCTAAGTTCTTTATCCCATATTGGTGGGTTCAATGAATTCAATCTTCATCCTTTCCTGTAAATACTACCACCATTTTGTTAGAAAGAAAGTCTCAAAGAATGATAAAAAAACCTTGGAACAAATAGTTAAAAATAAATTTTAGAAAAAAAATTTCAAGCGGTAGGATCGGGGTTCTCGAAAGATTGCTTTCCGTTGGCGATCAAAACTCCGAAGAAAGCTTGAAGTCCCATTTTCCTGCTCCGAAAAAGGTAGACACATATTTTCCTTTTAGTTTTGTTATCGTTCTCTTCTTCGTCTCCTTCTTCGTAGTTTCTATGTAGTTGTAATTTTGTTTGCTTGGATTGTTTGTTGTAGACGGCCTTGAAGGCCATAGGATATTGTGATATCAATATTATGGCTATTTTTTGTGTTCATCGTGTAAAATGAGCTAACAATAGTTAAACGTGTTTCTTTGACTTTCTTCTCTAATTATTATGATTAGATGAATAAAGTTTCTATCTTTGCTTGATTAAAATACATACTCATGCCTTGTTTAAATTCGTCATTGATGAATATGTTCACCTTTAGCATGTAAAATTATTTCCTTTATGTAGAAAAAGAATACTCACTATTGTTTTTTTGCCTTAATAAATTAGATGGATAATTTTAATCTTTGTTTGATTAAAATACGTACTCATGTCTTGTTTAAATTCCTCATTGACGGATATGTTCACTTTAAGCATATAAAGTTGTTTCCTTTACGTCGAAAAAGAATAGTCACTATTGTTTGTCTCATCTTATTAAATTAGATGGATAAAGTTTCGATCTTTTCTTGATTAAAATACGTACTCGTGCCTTGTTTAAATTTTTTATTGGTGGATATGTTCATTTTTAGCATGTAAAGTTGCTTTCTTTATGCCGAAAAAATATAGTTACCATTGCTAAGGGTCTGTGACATTGTTTCTCAATTCACAGTAGTGAGTTACTTGTACCTAAGGATTTCGTATTATTTTTGAAGGACATATCATAGTGTGCTATGTTTGTGGACTAGCAATTTGTAAATTCACCGCTTAAGGTTGAAGTTGACCACTTTGGCATACACGTGACAGTTGGCTCATTCACATATAGAAATTGTAAGTCAAGTGCTACTTTTAAGATCTAACTCCTTTATCAATCCTTAATTATTTTGATTAAAGGGTTTTTTTTTCCATGATTATATGCCACGGTGAAATGCTAAGTTCTTTTGATATATGCTTACAATCATGATTTACTCATTTTTATGGTCAAAACTACCTTTGATTTTCTCTCATTTAGATTGAAAAGTTGTTAGGGTTATAGATGACACGACCCAAAACTAGGGCATGTCGTACGGGCATCTCAACCCACATGAGCCGAAGGTCACCCAATAACCCATCACAATCATCACATCAAACAAAAGGGTCGAGTAAATCCCGACCACATACTAAGATAGCGGAAACAATACTAGAAGTAGTAACTTAACAATGTCTAACCATTTCATAAATATAAACATACTAGCCAATATACCCAAGTCCACAGTCATCCACAATACCTCTATACAGACCAAAGTTTAGAAATGTATATGTTGGGACAAGCACCCGACAATAGCCAGACCAAGTCAAAATAAAACTAAGTCTAAAGATAGGAGACCAAGAATGAATGTCTTCTAAAATAAGGAAGCTCACCACACCGAAGTCAATGCACAAAGTGCTTTGTTCCCCTAATCACTGTGTGGGAAGAGAAGATAATGCTTCGGTCCCTATGTAGAGTGGGGACATAGCATTCGGAGATGGTCAGTTATTGGAACACAAGCATGTAACTCAAGGGTAAGGACATAGTAACATCATTATCCAGCAACAAGTCAATATATCATATTCAATCATATCCACACACTTATCCTTACATATAAATATATCACATTCTAATCAAGAAATCAAGGCTTAAAAACATTCTTGAACTTTCATTCATTAGACATGAAGTGGAGGACTCCGACCTTCCACACTTAGATTCAACAATTCTATTTAGGCATAGGACTTTAACCACAATCACATACCATTAGGCAAAGGGGAACTATGCTCAGACATTCATTAACCAAAGACTTTAAACGCATACATAATCATTCAAACAAGGGACTCTCACCACACACACATTCATCTAGGCAAAGGACTCTAACCTCATGCCCATTCATTAGACAAGGGACTTTAACATCATACCAATAGACTCTAACCGCAAGCCATTTGATTCGATGAGATACATTAACCTTAAGAGATATCTTTATGCAAGGGACTTTTACCTCGAGCAATATTATTGGGCAAGGAACTCCAACATCAAGCCATTTCAAAAGGCAAGGGACTTCAACCTCAAGCTATTTTGTAAGGCAAGGGACTTCAACCTCAAGCCATTTCGTAAGGCAAGGGACTTCAACCTCAAGACATCAAAACTATCATTAGTTGACATTAGGATTTTAATCCTTTTCCCATGCATCAATGTTCATTCCATACAACACTTAAGGACTTTAACCATTTAACTAATTCAACACAATACATGACCCCATAGTCCTTATGGAGCCTTCATTGCTCAACCATTTCAAGGGTCCTTCCCTTTATTCAATCCATCCTACAATTCAAGTTATGGTTATCAATACCCTCATAAACTATTAACATTCATTAACTATCTTATACCACATTCTCACTATACTTGGTTCAACACATAATTCAAAGACATTATCATGTTTAGGGACTTTAACCCCTTATTAGTCAATTAACCAAATATGGTCATCAATTATACTATACATAGCTCACGATACTTTTAACATAATATTTATCAATAATTCATACTTATTGGGACATTTCCCTAGTTCAAAATATCACCAATATGTGACTAGACAATTCACTTAGACATTTCCATAAACACCTTATGTGCATACCTTCAATAAAGCTATTTGCATGGCAAAAATCATAAAGTTAGGGTTACTTAAGACCCTCAGTTAAACCACATACAATAAGTACCCACATATGAAAATTACCATCAATAACATATATAAACATACATCTAAGAAAGAATCAACATTATTTATCATTAGGCAACAAAACCCTTTTCATTGATTTCAAAATCACCATGTATACTTACTAATCCAAGTATGAAATACATGGGTTTAGAGTTATTTAACAAGGGAAAGAGTTACATGCCTTACAAAACTTGATTCACCCAATAAGCTTGACTTCACTTTGCTCTTAGATGGACAGCCTTGAACCCTAGCCTCTAATCCTTCACAAATTGTGTTTGAGAGAGTTTTGGATGTTTGGTCCAATCAAAGTATGTTTAAGGAGTCCTCATTCACTTATATTGTGAAGGTACTTAGGGTTTAAGGCATGGGAAATAACCACAATACCCTTAGTTAAATGCTATAAAATAATCCTGTGTAGGGGTACGACTCACCTTATGAACCATACACTCGGGTACGAGTGGTACCCTGACTCGTAACCTGGGCTTCTCCTAGGTTACCTATATTGTTAAGGGTATGATCACATACCCTTGAGTTGTATCCAAAGGGTATAACTCAACTCCTAACTCGTATACACCACCCGTACCTAAAAATGTCCACTCACTTAGGGTACAATTGAGGAGGCGGTCACTCATACCTAGTATAGTGAGTAAACCTTACCACACTACCTAGGATACTATAGGGGAGTGGAAGGAGGATACGACTCATATCCAAGGGGTATGACTCATGCCCCTAGTCGTACCCACCTCAGTGACACCCAATGAAGAAGTTCTTCTCATGGTCCAAAACCTAGGTATTTCAATTCTCCCTCACTTGGATGATTTATTCGCGAATGAAGGGTAGGGAAAGAAATAAACATAAGTTAACATATTAGCATATATCAAAACAACCTTCAAATAAGTTAGAACAAGCATACAGTAAGAATATAACATGTATCATGCTCATTATCAATCAAAATTTCAGGTCATCATCTTTGGGACTCTAATCCATTATTTATCAAGACACTTGTTAATTGCAAAGATTAGGGACATAAACCCTTACTTATCAACATTTACTCATTTCCCAACTTAGGTACTTCAACCAATCGACTTATCAAGGATACTTGCTCAATTCAAGGATTAGAGACTCGACCCATCACAACAAGGACACATATAGTTTTAAAGCATTGGAGACTTGAACCCATGGTCTAACAAGACACAAATTAACTCAAAACACTGGGGACTTAAACCCATTTATATCAAAGACATAAATCAAAGCAAGGAGATCAACATATACCTCTATCCCAAGTTTTTGAAACTAGAAACAAATGCGGATACTTGGACTACATGTCCGCTTCCGATTACCACGTAGCTTCCTCGGACTTTTGGTTTCTATATAAAATCTTCACTGAAGCCACCTCTTTTGTTCACAATCATCAAACTTGCCGATTTAAGATCCTTACTCGGATCTCCTCATAAGACAAAAAGCCTAAGATAGCAACATCTATAATACCCTAAAAATCCAAAACCATGTTAGAGTCATGTTCCAAGATCATACAAAGAATATTGTAGTCCCTTGGTAATTTTATATGTTATATTGATGTGTATTAAGGCCTCAAATAACTCCCAACTATTAGAAAAATCAAAATAATCCTTACTTATTAAATTTTGTATGAAAATATTATTTTAGACAACTTCAAATGAGCATATATTTTGATATATTGAGAATTTTTTAGTAAAATACCCACCAATCTATAGGAAATTGAATTATCTTTCCAACGATACCAATTTTGCCTAAATCTGATACTCGGATGAGAAGTTATGGCACTTTTAATGAAAAATAGTAGCCCAATGCGATAAGGCCGCACGCGGTGATGGCTAAAACCACGTACGTCCTTTTAAAGTGTCACCATGATAAGCACCGAATCATGCCAAGGTTCATTTTTGAATTTTTTATTTTCTAGTAAGGCACCATGATGGCACCGCATCGCACCAAGGTTCCAGTTAGGGATTGTCCGGTGGCGCAACGCAATAGCACTGCATCGCACTGTTGGACAAAATGGGGGCTGTATTTTTCCAGTGGCCTGATGTGATAAACATCACATCGCACTAAATCCAAAAATTGGGATTTTTTAGTCTCACGATTTAAAATTCCCGGGGTCGTTTGGTCTTTTTCCATGGCCCCAAATCTATCTAAAACATGTATTTAACACCCCAAATGGACATTATGTGCCCCATTACTCACAAATCCTCTTCAAGAAATTAATTATCTTTCAATAACAAACCCTATCCTTTAAGATTCAAGATCAAAACTCAAGAATTCACCATCAAATCTAATAAATTCATAAATCAAGGTATGTTTGGTGTTCATCCTTGGGTTCCTTCCACCCTTCGAGTTCAAGAATCCTTTGGAGAATTTAAATTATGAATTAAATTCTTGAATTGAATAGTGTTCATTTGTGTGTTGATTTTATGGGTTTTAAACTAAGAAGATTATGAATTGCAAGTAAATAAACTAGCATGTGTGTTAATTTATGTACTCCCCATGTCATAACCCATGAATTATGAATTAAATATTTTAGTCATGATATCCCCATGTTATTCTTTCTCATGTACAAGAACCATGCTCCCTAAGTGTTTGACAAAATGTCTATGTGAATAAATTATGCATGATATCCTAATTGTAATGTTTTAAACTTTTGATATAGTTTCCTATCATAATAGAATGATTTCTATAGTATCCTAAATAGTAGCATTCTGTCTATTAACAGAATCAGTGTGAGTTCAGTCAAGCTTAGAACAGCCTAGTGATCAGTATCAATTCAGTTGGGAGTAGAATTCAGCACTGAGCGAACCCAAGGATGGGGTCATTCCTGCCATTATAGAGTTTGGCCCTTAGTAGCAGTCCCTTGGTTATAGGACTACGTATATGTAACGCCTCGAGACTGTACCCCAGACGCTACACAGTGCTTACGACCCCAAAGGACCATAAGCTAACCATGACTGATATCTGCTATGAGTGCTGAATAATAATACTATAATAAATGCAGAAAATAGGCTGAAATTCCATAAGGTTTAAAATATTTGAAATATTGATAAAGTATATTACTGAAATACTCTGTAAAACTGAATACTGTCTGAATGGCTAGTCTGAAAAGCCTCTAAACTGAACTATCTAAATGTGAAGTTGATGGGACAATCCCCCAACTAACTCTACCTACTAAAATACTGCAACTACTAAGAAACTAAAATAATAAAATATCCTTGATAGATGAGGAATCACTACTAACTCTGACACTGGTGGCTGAATCTAAATCTGTCTATGCATGGTCGGGAACCTGAGCATCTGAACCTATGATATGAGACATCATAGAACAAATAAAGAGTATGTGTTAGTACATAAAATATACTGGTATGTTAGATGAGGTAAGGCTGAATGCAAGGGTTCATATACATGAATAATAACTGACTGAATGATATAGAGTAACTGAACATGAGAGTACACGAATAACTAATACTGCTGTAAAAACTAAGTATGCACTACTGTGTATATAAATAAATACGGTGACTGAGCTTTTCTAAAGCTAAGTCCTGAGTTATGATACTGAGAGGTTGATATCTGAAGTTACTAATAACTGAGTTACTAATAGTGGTTGACTGTATCTGATAGTCCTGATTTGATAGAACTTAAATGAGTTCTATTCTTAAGATGGAAGTTGAAACTGTAAGAAGTAATCATCTAACCGACATGCCCCAAATAAGATAACTGAGTTGGGGTCCATTCTGTGACCCCAGTTGGAAGGGTCAGTACCGTGCCATGGGTAAAAATACTGAAAAGTTACCCTCATCTGGCAGGTACTCTAATAAGAATGGTGAAACCCTCAATTGGAAGGTTAAAACACCTCATCAACCCTCAATTGGCAGGTTTGATTTTTTAACCTACACTAGCTACATAGTTCTGTAATGCAAGGATTGCTTCTAAGGATCACACCCTCTACTGGCAGGTGAGCCCCTATCCTTGGTTTCACTCGGTGCTGAATTCTCCTCCCAACTGAAAGACATTAAACTAAGTATGCTGAATTGGACTGGACTAATACTGAGTTTACTGAGTTTCTCTGAGTTTTGTAACTGACTGAGTTCTATTGAGTTCTGTAGCTGACTGAATTCTACTGATTGTGACATGATTGATACTATTCTATAACTGACACTGGCTCTAGGTACACAGCTAATTTATTGAGTATTAAATAACCACAGGACTCGATAGCATGAAAAGAAAAGCATACCATGATCTTGAAAGACATAAAAATGTACACTTGTCTATAATTCATTTATAGAGACATTTTATAAAACACTTGTAGGGCATAAACTTATACATATACTAGCATGTCATGATTTCATCATTTAATTCACATGGACATTCTGTCAAACATTTAAGGAGTACAACTTAATGCACATAATCATGGATAACATATAAATATTGTAACTACAATGCCCAAACATGCAATTTCATGGATTTAGCATGCAATTCATAAAATCCCCCATAAATACTATTCTAGTTTTATGAAACTTATAGTAATCATGGATTGGAATCCAAATTAATATCATAGACATGCATACAGTAGATTTCAAACATGGGAATTCACAATTCCATAAGCTTGTAGTTTTTAAAAAGAGATTCTTGAACTCTATGGGTGAAAGGCACCCATATATGAACACCTAAATAAGTGAATTGATAATTTCTTGAAGTTCCTTGATGAATTTTTGATTGTTGCTCTTGATTCTTGGAGCTAGGGTTTTGCTATTGGGGAGATAATGCTTTTTTATCTTGAGAAATAATGAAATAACGAGCAATTAATGCTCCTTTAGGGTTAAATTTTGTGTTTAGGACTGATTAGGGCTGTGTAAAAATACCAAACTACCCCTGGTAATAATATATAATTCGCCACTGAAAAACCCAATTCGAGCACCTAGTGCGACACTCTATTATCACACCAAGCCACTGGAAACTGACAATTGGGAATATGGATGATGGCGCGACATGGTGGAATCGCGTTGCAATGCTGGGTGCGACCTAGAAGTTGACCAAGACGCGGTGGGATCTCATTGGGACACTGGAAAATGGACAATTTTGACTTGAGGACTTGGCGCAATGCACCAATATTGCAAAGGCTCACTGTATTTGACAATTCCCATTTGGTCATGCTTCGTGACGCGCTAAAGTGCCAGTTGGCACACTGCTTTACAAAAATGGCTCTAAATCTTCACTCAGGTATCGAATTTTGGCAAATTTTATATCGTTGGAATGCTAACTGAATTTCCTACACATTGGAAGGCTCTAAAATAAAAAATACTGAGTATTTTAAAAATTTTATATGGGATAACTCATATATAGAGGGTTAATTTGAGCAAGGGAAATACAGGGTATTACAATATCTCTCCCTTGTGAACATTCATCCTTGAATAAGACTGACTAAGTTGAGAAACACTGATACACTTAGTTTACACACTGAACATGCATACTGAAACATGGATACATGATTGAACTATTGAAAAACTGAGTTCTCATACTGGACATGCATATCTGATGCATGAGTACATGATTGAACTAATTCATGAATGAATGATTGAATATGCAACGGTAATGAATACCAAGATTATAACTATAATTCAACATGAAACTGAGTAAATCTAAGAAAGATTGTTACCTTAAACTGAATCTAAGTTTGTGGAGAAGAGGTGAGGATACTTGGTCCGCATATCTTCTTCTGCTTCCTAAGTAGCTCCCTCAATAGACTAATTCAGCCAAAGAACTTTGACTAAGGGAACATTTTTGTTCCCCAGTCTGTGAATTTGATGATTGAGGATATAGATCGGAACCTCTTCGAAAGAGAAATCGTTCTGAATTTCTATGCCCTATAAGAAAATTATGACTGTTGGGTCACCAATATATTTCTTTAGAAGGAGACATGGAATACTAGGTGTACTGAAGCTAGATCTGAAGGCAACTCGAGCTTATAAGCTACCTTTTTGAAAGGATTGAGAATTCTGTAAGGACCGACATATTGGGGAATGAGTTTTCCCTTCTTGCCAAACCTCTTTACTATCTTCATGGGAGAAATTTTTAAGAGCACAAAATCACCAATCTCAAACTCAAGATCCTTTCTCCTCATAACTGCATACGATTTATGTCGCCTCTGGGCAGCTTTAAGTCTTTCTCTGACCAGCTGAACCTTCTCTAAGGCATCAAACACAAAGTTAAGCCCTACTATTGTGGCCTCACCTACCTTGAACCAACCAATTAGAGATCTACATCTCCTACTGTAGAGAGCCTCAAATGGAGCCATCTGAATACTGGAGTGATAGTTGTTATTTTATGTGAATTCGATCAAAGCCAAGTGGTCATCCCAACTACCCTTAAAATCGACAACGCAAGCTCTTAACATATCTTTTAAAGTCTGAATGGTCCTTTCTGCTTGACCATCTATCTGAGGGTGGAAGGCTGTACTGAGGTAAACTCGGGTACCAAGACCCTTATGGAATGTTTTCTAGAAATGATCGGTAAACTAGGTACCTTTATTTGAGATGATGGATACTAAGACTCCATGTAACTTGACCAACTCTCTGATATACAGTTTGGTGTAGTCCTCGGCCAAATAAAAAGTATGAACTGGCAAGAAATGATTAGATTTATTCATTCTATCTACGATAACCCAAATAGAATCATGTTGATGACAAGTACGAGGCAAACCCATCACAAAGTCCATGGTCACTTCTTCCCATTTCCATGTGGGAATACTGAACTCCTGCATGGACCCACTAGGCTTCTGGTGCTCAATCTTAACGTAATGACACATAGAGTACTTAGCTACAAACTCTATAATATCCCTCTCTATCCCACTCCACCAATAGACCTCCTACAAATCGCGGTACATCATAGTGGCCCCTGGATGAATAGAGTATCGTGCACCATGCACTTTTGCAAGAATTCATTGCCTCAAGCCATCTATACCTGTTACACATAAACGACCCTGGAAATGCAAAACATCATCTCCCCTTGGGAGAAAACTTCTATTTTGTGATCTTGGACTGACTCTTTCAACTTAACAAGACTGGGATCTCTATCTTGCTTTTCTTTTACTTTGGAAACTAGAGATGATTCTAAACTATTCTGCATCCATACACTACCCTCCACTGAATCAACTAAGCAGACACCTATTCGGGCAAGCTGATGAACTTCTTGGACTAACTTCTTATTACCATTCTCAACATGAGCAAGACTACTCATCGACAATCTACTGAGAGCGTCAACCACTACATTGTCCTTGCCCAGATGATACAGAACGCTCATATCATAATCTTTTAACAAATCTAACTAACTTCTTTGACACAAATTTAAATCTTTTTGAGATAAGACATACTGAAGGCTTTGGTGATCTGTGAACACATCAACATGCACCCCATACAAGTAATGCCTCCAAATCTTTAAGGCAAACACTGTAGTTGCTGACTCGAAATCATGGGTCGAGTAACTCTTCTTATGAGACTTAAGCTATATCAAGGAATAGGCTATGACCTTACCTCTCTTCACGAGGATACAACCCAAACCTACTCTAGTTGTATCACAGTACACAACAAACTCGTCTGAACTATCTGGTAGAATCAAAACTAGGGTTGAGGTGAGTCAAGTCTTCAACTCCTAAAAACTCTTCTCACAGGAATATGACCACTGAAATTGGACTTTCTTCTGAGGCAATCTAGACATGGGGGATCCAATAGATGAAAACCCTTCAATAAACTAGTGGTAATAGCCAGCTAAACCCAAGAAACTTTGGATATCTAATGGAAAGATGGGTCTAGGCCAATTTCTCACCACTTTGGTCTTTTGAGGATCAACTCTAATGCCATCACCAGAAATAATATGACTAAGGAATGTTACTGATCTTAGCCAGAATTTGCACTTACTGAATTTGGCAAACAACTGATGAGCTCTGAGAGTCTGAAGTACAATTCTGAGGTAATTTACGTGATCATTTTTTCTATGGGAGTAAACAAGAATGTCATCAATGAAGACTATGATGAACATGTTCAAGTACTACTTGAACACTCAGTTCATCAATTCCATGAAATCTACTGGGGCATTAGTAAGACCAAAGGACATGACTAGAAACTCGAAGTGACCATACTGGGTTTTAAAAGTTGTTTTCGGAATGTCACATTACCTAACTCTGAGTTGATGATAGCCAAATCTGAGGTCTATCTTAGAAAAGTAACTAGCACCCTAAAGTTGGTATAACAAGTCATCGATTGTAGGAAGTGGATATTTATTATTGACTGTGACTTGGTTCAACTGATGGTAATCTATATATATTCTAAGAGAATCGTCTTTCTTATGTGTGAATAAGACTAGTGCGCCCCACGGGGAAACATTGGGTCTAATGAACCCTTTATCTAAAAGATCTTTTAACTGTTCTTTTAACTCTCTGAGTTCTACTAGAGCCATTTTGTATGGTGGAATAGATATGGGTTGAGTACCTGGAAGAAGGTCTATTCTGAAGTCTATTTCCCTAACGGGAGAAACTCCAGGAAGATCTTTAGGAAACACATCTGAGAATTTATTTACCACTGGAACTAACTCAAAGCTAGGAGTTTTTAAAGTAGAGTCTTTGACTCGCACAAGATGGTAGACATATCCCTTGGATATCATTTTTCTCGCTCTAAGGTATGAAATCAACTGACCCTTAAGTGTTGTGGTACTACCCCTCCATTCAAAGACTAGTTTATTTATAAACTAAAAATGAACAATTCTATTTCAATAATCAACTAAGGCATATCATGAATGGAGCTAATCTATGCCAAAAATGACATTAAAATCCACTATCTCTAGCTCTACAAGGTCTGCTAAAGTTATTTTCTGAGATATCATAATCGAACAATTCTTGTATACCCATCGGGCTATGATAGATTTACCTACTGGGGTAGAAACTGATAAAGGCTCTGCTAGGATTTCTAGGCTTACTCTAAAGTTAATAGCTATATAAGGAGTTATGAAAGATAAAGAGGCTCCTGGATCTAGCAAGGTATAAATATATAAATGGAAGATCTGTAACATACCAGTGACTATATCAGGAGAATTTTCTTAATCTTGTCTGGATTGAAATCATAAAGCCTATTTAGGCATTGCCCACTGGTGGCACTGGAAGTGATACCCTACTAATTTGGGCGACCTGACTAAGCTGAAGGACGATTATACTGACCCTGAGAACCTGACTTGGGACAGTATCTGACTCTATGGCCTGGCTTTCCACTCCCGAAACAAACATCACTGCTAGCTCTGCAGACACCCTGATGGTTTCTACCATATGTCTGACTAAGAGGATTTGTTCGAGCATTGTTGACACTACCTTGAGATTTAGAGCCTGGCGCCTTACTTTGTTACCATTTCCGAACTTAGGGACTGGAGCACTGACTGAGGATGGAGATGAAACAAAAGATTTCGAGCAAAACTAGAAACGGTTATTGCCCTTTGACTTAGGCTGATTGATATTGAAGCTAACTATTCTAGCTCTCTTATTCTACCTTTATCTCTCCTTATTCTTAGCCTCTTCTATCTGTTGAGAATGGACCATGATCCTAGGTATTTCTATCTCCTTAATCAATGTTATGGTTCTGCACTCCTTAACCACATTATCTGATACCCTAAACACAAACTTGCTTATTCTGGAACCACTGTCTTCCACTATATGGGGAGCATACCTGTCTAACTGAGTAAACTTGAGGGAATACTCTTTCACTTTCATACTGCCTTACCTAATATTGATGAACTCTAACACCTTGGCTTCTCTTATCTCTAAGAGAAAAAATCTATCTAGGAAAGCAGTAGCAAATTCTTCCCACTCTATGGGCTCTGTATTTATGCCCCTGTCTACCTTCCACTTCTTAAACCATGTGTGAGCTACATCTTATAGCTGATAGGTAGCTAACTTAGCACTTTCATTGGAAATTACTCCCATAATATCAGTGACTTTCTGAACCTGATCGAGGAACTTTTGTAGATCCTCTTCTAACTTATATCCTGAGAATAGGGGAGGATTCATTCAGGTGAAGTCTAGAATTTTAGTTGCAGCAGTATTGGCCTCTGGATTATCCTAAACAACAGTTGGCCGTTTATTCTAATCTGCTATGGAATTCGCTAAAGTAGTGAATGCATCTCTAAATTATACATGAGAGACATGCTCGTCCAGGGGATCTGCCTGAACGGGCTGAAGTGTTGACTGATTTTTGGTTCTTCTTTCATTAGTCTTTTTAGAATGCATGTTCTATAAATGGAAGGAAAATGAATTATACTGAAAGTTTAACTTGAGCTCATGCTCACTTGCACAACATGAATACTGAAAAAAAGGAAACTTTTCCTAAAACATCTCATAGCCTCCTGTCCATAAGTGTGGTGCGCTACACATCGATGTACAAGACTCTACCCAATATGGCTTTCAAACTCACTAGGGCTTTGTTGAACCTTACGCTCGAATACCAAGTTTGTAACTCCCTGAGTCTATACCTCGGATGCTATACAGTGCTTACGACCTCGAAGGACCACAAGCTAACCCATGATTGATATCTACTGTGCACACTAAATAATAATATTGTAATAAATACAAAAAATAGGCTGGAATGCCATAAGGTTCAAAACATCTAAAATACTGATAAAGTATATTACTGAAATAATCTGCAAAACTAAATATTATCTAAAAGTCTACTCTGAAAAGGCTCTATACTGATGTGTCTGAATATGGAGTTGATCGGATAATCCCTCAACTAAATCTACCTACTAAAATACTGTGTCTAATAAGAAACTGAAATAATAAAATATCCTTAATAAATGAGGACCCACTACTAACTCTGACACTGCTGGCTGAATTTGAATCTG
This sequence comes from Capsicum annuum, assembly GCF_002878395.1. Lineage (NCBI taxonomy): Eukaryota > Viridiplantae > Streptophyta > Magnoliopsida > Solanales > Solanaceae > Capsicum > Capsicum annuum. Next base: position 151,532,885 of record NC_061115.1, on the reverse strand, counting down.
TCTATACGCGATCGGGAACCTCAGCGTCCAAACCTATGATATGAGATATCATAGCACAAATAAAGATAAGCGTCAATATTTGGAATGTGCCGGTTTTCTAGATAAGGTAAGGATGAATGCTAGGGTTCATATGTATGAATAATAATGGACTGAAAGATATAGAGTAACTGAATATAAGAGTACATGGATAACTGATACTGCTGTAAAAATTAAGTATGCACTACTGTGTATATAAATAAATACTGTGACTGATCTTGTCTGAAGCTAAGTCCTAAGTTTTGATACTGACTAACTGATATCTGAAGTTACTGATAACTGAGTTACTGATACTGGTTGACTGTATCTGACAATCCTAATACAGGAGAACTGAATTGAGTTCTATTCTAAAGACTGAAGTTGAAACTGTCGGAGGTAATTATCTAACTGACATGCCCTAAATAAGATAATTGAGTTGGGTTCCAACCTGTGACCCCAGTTAGAAGGGTGTCAGTACCGTGCCACGAGTAAAGACACTAAAGATTTACCCTCATCTGCCAGGTACTCTAATGAGAATAGTGGAACCTTCAACTAGAAGATTAAAAAACCTCATCAACCCTCAACTGGCAGGTTTGATGTCTCAACCTACGCTGGCTACGTAGTTCTAAAATGCAAGGATTACTTCTAAGGATCACACTCTCTACTGGAAGGTGAGGCCCCATCCTTGGATTCACTCAGTATTGAATCCTAATCCCAAATAAAAGACACTGAACTGAGTATGTTAAAATGTACAGCACTGATACTGAGTTTACTGAGTTTCCCAGAGTTCTGTAACTGACTGAGTTCTACTGAGTTCTGTAGCTGACTGAATTCTACTGATGTGAAATGACTAATATTATTCTATAACTGACATTGGCTCTAGGTACACAGCTAAATTATCGGGTATTAAATACCCTCAGGACTCGATAGCATGAAAACAAAAACATATCATGATCTTAAAAGACATAACAATGTACATTTGTTTATAATTCATTCATAGAGACATTTTATCAAACACTTGTAGGGCATAAGCTTATACATATACTAGCATGTCATGATTTCATTATTTAATTCACATGGACATTCTTTCAAACACTTGGGGAATACAACTTAATGTACATAATCATGGATAACATATAAATATTGTAACTACAATGCCCAAACATGCAATTTCATGGATTTAGCATGCAATTCATAAAATCCCCCATAAATACTATTCTATTTTCATGAATCTTATAGTAATCATGGATTGGAAACCCAGTTAACATCATAGACATGCATAGAATCGATTTCAAACATAGTAATTCACAATTCCCTAAGCTTGTAGTTTTTCAAAAGAGATTCTTGGACTCTATGGGTGAAAGGTAACCATAGATGAACACCTAACATACTTGAATTGATAATTTCTTGAAGTTCTTGGAGGAATTCTTAATTGTTGCTCTTGATTTCTTGGAGCTAGGGTTTTGCTATTTGGGAGAGAATTCTTTTTTATCTTGAGAAATAATTAAATAATGGGCAATTAATGCTCCTTTAGGGTAAAATTTTGTGTGTAGGACTTATTAGGGCCGTGGAAAAATACCAATCTACCTCTGGGAATAATATATAATTTGTCACTAAAAAATCCAATTTAGGCACCTGGCGTGATGCACCACTATCGTGCCAAGCCACTGGAAACTGACAATTGAGAATGTAGCTGGTGGCGTAACAGGGTGGAATCACGTAGCAATGCTGGGTGCAACCTGGAAGTTCACCACAATGTAGTGGGATTGCGTTGGAACACTGGAAAAATGACAATTCTAAGTTAAGGACTTGGCACGATGTGCCAATATCGTGGAAGCTCACTGGATTTGACAATTCTAATTAGGTCATGCTCCGTGATGCACTGAAGTTCAAGTTGGCACACTGCTTTACAAAAATAGCTCTAACTCTTCACTCGGGTATCGAATTTGGGTGAATTTTATATTATTGGAAAGATAACTGAATTTCTATGCATTGGCAGGCTCTAAACTAAAAAATACAGAGTATTTCAAAAATGTTATATAGGATAACTCATATACTATGGGTTAATTTAAGCTTGGGAAATGCGGGGTATTATAGTATCCAGTGTAAGGAAAATCATCTTCAAACCAGACTAGGATTGACGTAACCATATACATCTCATGAGTCTTCCTGCAAGATTAGGGTTGACCCAGCCAGTATTAGTAACCCGTGGCATGATGCTAATACCCTTCCAATATGGGTTATAGGTTGGATCCCAAATCAGTCTATAATCGGGGTATGTCAATTAGATAATAACTCCCACAGTCTCAATTCCAGTATTTACTATTTAGTACAGAACTCAACTCAGTTTTACATGACCAAGACTTACAGTTATCCTATATTCAGTTATCAGAAATTTAGTACTTTAGTTTCAATCTAATTCAGACAGAAGATATATGCTCGGTATTATAGGTCCATTACCATCAATAGTTCCAGCTTTGCATATACCCCCATCCAGTCGCTTTATGATATTTAAATATTATTATTACTCATGTACACAAACCCACGAATATTATCCTAACCTCACCTACTATACCAGTACATTCAAAGATCTGCCGCATACTCTCTTTTTGCACAATGATATCTCATATTATAGGTTTGGACGCTTAAGTTCCTAACCATACTTAGCCACATCAGTCGATTAGTTGTAGTTACAGTAGAGAGTCCTCATCCATCGAGGACATGATACTTATTTTGTATTTGCATTATTTTAGTATTTCAATTATTTCAGACAGTAGTTGTGTGTTAGTTGGGGCCTGTCCCATCAACTCTTTTATTTTAGATGTTTAGAGTCTTTCAGACATTATCAATTAGCAGTTATTCTATATATGTATTTATTTTTGATTTGGTTTTATGAACCTTATGGCATTTTTAGTTTTATTTCTGCATATACTTCATGATTATTATTTAGTTCTCACAGCAGATACCATTTATGGGTTAGCTTGTGCTCCTTCGGGGTTGCAAGTATTGTGTAATTCCTATGGTGTATTCTCAGGGCTTTACAAACTTGGTATCAGAGTGTAAGGTTTTAAAGTGTCCTAGGGAGTCTGAAATTCGTGTTAAGTAAAGTCTTGTGCATAGGTGTGTAGCGCGCCACACTTATGGTTAAGAGGCTACAAGGCATATTTAGGAAAATTTCCCTTCTTTCAGTTTTCATATCGTGCGAGTGAGCATGAGCTCAAGTTAAACTTTTTCTCTAATCCAATTTTTCCTTTCGTTTACAGAACATGCCTCCCAGAAAGGCTAACAAAAGAAAAACTGGGAACTAGACAGCACCTGTGCTCGTTTAGAAAGGTCCTCTGAATGAGCATATTTCTCATTCAAAGCTCAAAGCAGCTTTCACCACTCTAGCATATTCTATGGAAGCTCTAAATGTTTGACCAGCTGTTCTTCAGACCAACCTAGTGGCCAATACTACTGCATCTAGAATTTGGGCCTTCACTCGAATGAACCCTCTTTCATTTTTAGGGTCTAAGTCAGAGGAGTACCCACAGGAATTCTTTGACATGGTGCAGAAGGTAATAGATATTATGGGGGAAACTGCTACTGAGAGTGATAAGTTAGCTGGCTATCAATTGCAAGATATAGCTCATACATGGTTTAAGCAATGAAAGGTAGAGAGAGACGCAGATGCAAGGCCTATAGAATAGGAAGAGTTCACTACTACCTTCTTAGATAGGTTCTTTCTATTGGAGTTAAGAGAGGCTAAGGTGTTAGAGTTCATCAACCTAAAATAGGAAAATATGAGTGTAAAGGAGTATTCACTCAAGTTTATCCAGTTGGCCAGGAATTTTATTTATATGGTAGCTGATAGCAGGTCTAAGATAAGCAAGTTCACATTTGGTATCTCTGATAGTGTAGTCAAGGAGTGTAGGATGGCAATGCTGATTAAGAAGATAGACTTATCTAGGTTGATGTTCCACGCGACTTATCTAGGTTGATGTTCCACGCTCAACAGATTAAGGAATAGAATACTAAGGAGAAAGATAGGGAGAGAAAAAGAACTAGAATAGGTAGTTTTAGTTTCACTCAGCGGAAGTTAGAAGGTGGTAATCATCCTAAATTCTGCCCCAAATCTTTAGTCCCAGCTCTATCTTCAGCTAGTGCGCCAATGCCCTAATTCAGGAATGATAATAAGGATATGGCTCAAGACTCTAAATCTCAGGGTAGTGAAATAGTGCTCAAATAAATCCCCTTTGTCAGAATTATGGCAGAAACCATCAAGGTATCTGTAGGGCTGGCAGCAATATGTATTTTGGGTGCAGTAAGCCAGGCCATAGGATCTGAGAGTGTCCTCAGGTAGGTTTATAAAGTCAACATAATCATCTCCCAATTCAGTACGATCGCATATGTCAGGAGGGTGCCACTTCCAATGCCACAGTAGGCAGCGCCCAAACAGGCTCTATGTACTTTAGTCCAGATAGGATTGGGAGATTTCTCCTGATCTGGTTACTGATACATTATAAATCTTTCATTTATATGTTTATGCTTTGTAAGATCCTAGAGTTTCTCTATCTTTCGTAACTCCTTACATAGCTGTCAACTTTGGAGTCAACCCTAAAATCCTAATAGAGCCTTTCTCGGCCTTTACCCCAGTGTGTAAGTCTATTATAGCTCAGCGGGTATACAAAAACTTTTGGTTATGGTGTCTCAGAAAGTTACTTCAATAGATCTTGTAGAATTAGAGATGACATATTTTGACGTCATTCTAGGCATGGATTGGCTCCACTCATGTTATGCCTCAGTCGATTGTAGAAACAAAGTAGTTCAATCTTAGTTTCCAAATGAACATGTCCTTGGATGGAGGGGTAGTACTACAGCGCTTAGGGGTTAGCTTATTTCGTACCTTAAAGAGTGAAAGATGATATCTAAGGGGTGTATTTACCATCTTGTCTGAGTCAAAGACTGAAATACTGAGACCCCAAATCTTGAGACAGTTTCAGTAGTAAGGGAATTTCCAGATCTGTTCCCTGAAGATCTTCCTAGATTCCTCCCAAAAGAAAAATTGATTTTAAAAGAGACATTCTTTTAGAAACCTGGCCTATCTCTATTCTTCCATACAGAATGTCTCCAGTCGAACTCAAAGAGTTAATAGAATAGTAGAAAGATCTCCTAGATAAGGATTCATCAAGTCTAACATTTTCTCGTAGGGTGCACCAATCCTATTCATGCATAAGAAAGATGATTCTCTCAGAATGTGTATTATTTACCGCCAGTTGAACAAAGTCATAATCAAAAATAATATCCACTTCCCAGAATCGATGACTTATTCGACCAAGTTCAGGGTGCCAATTATTTTTCTAAGATAGACCTCAAATCTGGCTATTATCAGCTCAGAGTCAGAGAATGTTACATTCCAAAAATAGCTTTCAAAACTCGGTATAGTCACTTCGAGTTGCTAGTAATGTCCTTTGGTCTCACGAATGACCCAGCATCCTTCATGGACTTGATGAACCGACTGTTCAATCAGTACTTGGACATGTTTGTCAAAGTTTTTATTGATGACACTCTTGTCTACTCCCGTAGTGAAAACAATTATGCAAACCACCTCAAAATATTATTGCAGACTCTTAGAGCCCATCAGTTATTTACCAAATTTAGTAGTGCAAATTTTTTCTAAGATCATTAGCTTTTATTGGCCATATTATTTTCGATGATGGCATTAAAGTTGATCCTCAAAAGACCAATTTGGTGAGAAACTGGCCCAGACTCATTTCTCCATCAGATATCAGGATTTTCTTGGGTTTCGCAGGCTACTACCAATGATTTATTGAAGGATTTTTGTCTATTGCATCCCCCATGTCTAGATTGAGTTAAAAGAAAGTTAAGTTTCAGTGGTTAGATTCTTGTGAGAAGTGTTTTTAGGAGTTAAAAACTAGACTCACGATAGGCCCAGTTTTGACATTATCAGATGGTTTAGATGGGTTTGTTATGTACTGTGATGCTTTCAAAGTTAGTTTGCAATGTGTTTTGGTACAGAAGGGTAGGGTTGTGGCTATGCCTCTACACAACTTAAGCCTTATGAAAATAATTACCCTACCCATGATCTTGAGTTAGCAGCTATTATGTTTGCCTTAAAGATTTGGAGGCACTATTTGTATAGGGTGTATATTGATGTTTCATAGACCACAAGATCCTGAAGTATATGTTCTTATAGAGGGATATGAATCTTCATCGGAGAAGATGGTTAGAATTACTAAAATACTATGACATGAGTGTTTTATATCACCAAGGCAAGGCCAATGTAGTGGCAGATGCCCTAAGTAGATTGTCTAAGGGTAGTGTTGCTCATGTTGATGATGGTAAGAAGAACTTAGTTAAGGGAGTTCACAAACGCTCCAGATTAAGTGTTTATTTGGTTGATTCAGCTGAGGGTAGCATATGGGTACAGAGTAGTTCAGAATCTACTTTAGTTGTCGAGGTAAAAGAAAAGTAGGACAGGGATCCCAGTTTAGTTAAATTGAAAGAGTCAGTTGGAGATCAGAGAATAGAGTTTTCTCCCAAGAGGGAGATGGCGTGTTGCATTGCCAGGGTAGACTTTGTGTGTTGTGTGTTGATGAGTTCAGACAGCGAATTCTTGTAGAAGCGCATGGTGCGTGTTACACTATTCATCCAGGGGCCACGAATATGTATCGCGATCTATGGGAAATCTATTAGCAGAGTGGGATGAAGTGGGATATTGCAGAGTTTGTATCTAAGTGCTCTACTTATCAGCATGTGAATATTAAGCACTAGAAGCCCAGTGGGTCTATGCAGGAGCTTAGTATTTCCACTTGGAAGTGGGAGGAAGTGAACATAGATTTTGTGATAGGTTTTCCTTGTACTCCTTGTCAGCATGATTCGATTTAGGCCATTGTGGATTGGATGACTAAATCAGAACATTTCTTACTAGTCCATCCTTCCTTTTCAGCTGAGTACTATGCAAAGCTTTATATCAGAGAGTAGTTAGGTTGCATTGTATCCCGTTGTCCATTATTTTACATAGAGATACATAGTTCATCTCTCACTTTTGGAAAGCTTTTTAGAAGGGTCTTGGCACCTAAGTTCACCTCAGTATAGCTGTTCACACTCAGACATATGGTCAGGTATAAAGGACCATTCAAACCCTTGAGGATATGTTAAGAGTATGTTTAGTTGACTTTAAAGTCAATTAGGATGACCACTTGCCTTTGATTGAGTTCGCACATAATAACAGCTATTCTTCCAATATTCAGATAGCTCTATTTGAGGCTCTGTATGGGAAGAGATATAGATCTATGATTGGTTTTTTAAAGAAAGTGAGACCGTAGTAATGGGGCCTGACTTGCTATTTGATGCCTTAAAGAAAGTACAGTTGATCAAGGAGAGGCTTAAGGTAGCCTAGAGCCAACAAAAATCTTATGCAGATATGAGAAGGAAGGACCTTGAATTTGAGGTTGGTGATTTTGCATATCTAAATATCTCTCCCATGAAGGAAGTAAAGAGGTTTGGTAAGAAGGGAAATCTTAGTCCCTGATATATTAGCCCTTACAGAATTTTGAGACATTACGAAAAGGTGGCTTATGAGCTTGAGTTGCCTGCAGACTTAGCATATGTGCACCCATTGTTTCATGTCTCCTTGCTAAAGAAGTGCATTGGTGACCCAGCTGTAGTTGTTCCCTTATAAACTGTAGATGTTCAAAATAGCCTTTCTTACGAAGAGGTCCCAGTCGAAATCCTCGATATTCAGATTCATAGACTAAGGAACAAAAAACTTCCCTAGTCAAATTTCTTTGGTGGAATTAGTCCATTGAGGGAGCCACTTGAGAAGTAGAAGCATATATGTGGACCAAGTACCCTCATCTTTCCTCCACAAACTCAGATTCAGCATAAGGTAATAGCCTTCTTAGAATTTCTCATTTCCATGCTCAGTTTCAGCTGCATATCATTCTCATGGAAGTTATACATTTACAAAACCAGTTCAATCATGTATTACACTTTAGACTCAGTCATGTAATCACGTTTTCATCATGTTTATCTAGCATGTAACCTAAGTTCCTCAGTGTTTTCAGCTTAACCAGTCTTATTTGAGGAAGAATGTTTGATGTGAGAGCAAAAGCTAACATATTTAATGCTTTTTAGCTCAAAATAATTGTGAATTCTGAATCAACTCTTGTTGTTTTAATGTGTTTTCTTATGATATTGCAGTAAAAGGCTGAAGGAATGGAAATAAACGACAATAGAGCAAAAGAGTTAAAAATCTTAGCAAAAAAGAAGAAAATATGGTTGACGACATCCGTGATAAGTCATCAGCCTTGTGATATCCTATTAGAAGCAGCGTCAGCCTTAACCAGGGAATTGAAGCTGAGAAGCAGTTCTGACGACATAGGTGATGTGACGTCAAGTGGGTGATAAGGTGTCAAGAATGGTGTCAGCCTTAAGTAAAAAATCAGTGATAGGAGAAGACATCTAACGACGTTGGTGATACACCGTCAGATCCTTGATACGGCGTCAGAGTCATCGTCAACCTAAGGCAGAGAATTAAAGATACTGGAGCAAGTCTGACGACATCCGTGATAGGGCATCAGACTTGACGCAGTGTCAGCTTGGGCGTCACCTAATCCGAGAATTAATTGAATTTGCTATTTTATTTCCTTAATTAGGCTTTAGTATAAATAGCATCTTTTAGGGTTTATTCATAGAGTTCTTTTTTTTTAGTTTTGGAGAGTTATTTTCTTCAACACTTATCAACTATTTGTGGATTCCTATTTTCGGGATTAAATTGAAGAAACTACTTGTTGCTTTTCATCCGTTCATAAGTTTATCCTTATTATCATGAATTCAACTTTGTATTTCATTCATCAAATCATGAATGGCTAATTCCATTAGCCGGAGTTATGGGCTCTATCGACTAGGGTTTGATAGGTTACTAGGTATATAACGGATTCAAAGAGTAGTAGGACATCTTGAAATTTTGTTGTTTTAACTGAAATCTACTGGTTGCAAACATTAGGTTATGCCTTAGGTTTTATTTGCTTCTAACATAGAAATAGACTAGAGGTCGTGAATTTTCAATAGGGACTCAGAAGCTACCAACCTTCTGTTTAATGATCAATACCGTAATTGGATTGATCTACCTGAGATAAAATCCTATTGAAAATAGATAAGTTATCTAAGTTCGAGAGAATTAGATAATAAATTGTCTGATGAGGTCGAGAGATAAGTCAGACAGTATCATCATCAGGGATAATCAGCTGTTTCTACTTACTTCAAGAATCCCAAGCATTACCTAGTATCTGTCAATTCCCAAAACTAATGGTGAACATAACTCTGGTTTCGCATTTAGACTGATTTCAAACACTAAAATATTGAAAGTGACAATTAACTCTCTATGAACCTTAAACCCCCATTTTATCTTTTTATATCAATTTTTTGAATTTAACCTGTAGCTTTAGTTTCAAACTAGTTTTATCGCCACTCACATTGTTCCTTGTGGGATTTGACCCCAACCTAGTTGGGTTTTATATTGAGAACTATCGCTTACACCTATTCAAGAGTGTAATTTAAGCGTTATCAAAAATGGTGCCGTTGTCGAGGAATAATTTGGCATATTGCATTGGTTTGGAATTTTAGCCTACTAGCTTGAATTCAAACTTGTAAATATTTGTTTTTAGCTTTCTTTTATTTCTTGTGTTAGGTAGATTTTTATTTTAGTTTACTTATTACTATGGCATCGTGGAATAAACATGAGCTTGGTGGTTGGAAATCTTATCTTGGTGATCCATGTCCATATTGTGATGGACCTCACTTTTGGCAAGATTGTAGATATGCTCTCCGAAGAGAGATATGTGCACCATCTCCATCCTACCAAGAGTATGATTGTTCTTTATATGGCGGTCGAGATTGACATTGGAGTGATTACCCAAATGCCCCTTCCCCCAATTGCGCTAACCCAAATTCTCGTTCTTCTTATGAGTTTAATAGGTCTTATGGTCAAGAAAAAGAAGAACGAAGCACCGGTAAGAATTGAAAGACGAAATCAAGAATAATCCTTGTGAAGACTCTAGTCCATCTCGGGGTAAAGATACTAATAGAGACGCTACTCCAGAATTGAGAGTCAGTCCTCATTCAAACCACTTTTCAACATTATGCTTGGTGGATGTAAAGAAAGTCGAACCACCCAAGCAATGATGAATTTTGAAAATAAAGAGGGAAATTCTTACATTTTGGAGTTTATCTTTCAAAAAGGGTATACTACAACCCCAGACTTGAAGGCCAAGAAGCTCAAAGATCGATATCCATTTAGTGGATTTTTAAGATCCTCATCGTTGCCCAATGAGCCCACACGAAAGTTCGATGCAAAATTGGGCAAGCGGTTCAAGTCTTTGAAGTGGCGTGATAGAATATTCCTTATCATACCCTCACATTTGCCCAACGGACCTAAAAGATGTAAAGATCAAAAGATAGGCTGACAATTTAAATCGTCAAAGTGGAGGGATAAAGAATGACTGGATGTTGTCGTGCCGAAATACTAAATTAGGTACTTTTTGGGAGGCAACCCATGGTATTTTATTGTTTGTATTCGTATTATATGATTGACATCAGATCTTTGCACCCATAGTGCCACAGGTATGTTTTGAACTCTCTTATTTTAGTTTGACATATTGGGGACATTACATGATTTTAAGTTGAGGGTGTTGGGGCTACTTGTGGGTGATGATGTCCTCCTTGGGTTTTTGTTATCGTGCCTCTTTTCCCCGGAGTCTTGTTCCTAGTAGAGCCGGCATGTTTAGGCGTATTGCGCTTGTTTTGTGATGTGTTGTAGTTGACTAGGAGAAATACAAGTAACTAAGGCAGTTAACTTGTTTTTGAGATTTTTGAGCACCTCTCCATTGGTCTGATATATTACTATGTTAATTGCATCCATTTGTGACCACGGTGTATCTTTTTGTGGTATTATTCTGGCAACTGAATAACCATTGTTAAACAAGTGCATGAACTAGTTATATAGTGATATATGAGATACTTGCGTGCCTTGTGTGTGTAAGGTCTTACTCAGTTCCCGTTGTGTGTTGAATCTAGAACTTGCCCTGTTAGTCTTGCCATGGTCATAGGATAGGAGTTAGGAAAGGATTATAGGCCGTTTTTTATTTTAGCCCACTTTAGCCAAAATAATCTTCCCTATGTGCATAATATCTCTTGATCCCAGTTTTGAATCTAATTAGCCTATTTCTTTCTACGACACCTCTCATCTTCCCGTTTACATCATAATGAACCTGTTTTGGCCCTGGTGCTCCTTGGACACTGTGCACCTTGACTTAGGCAAACAACCTAAGTTGAGGGTGACTATCACAGGGGTGCGTGATACAAAATGAGTATAAAGGGAGGAAGAATAAAAGAAAAGAATAAAAAGTTTGGTGCATTGAAAAAGGAATAAGAAATAAGAAAGTTGTGTAAAAGATGATAAAAAGATAATATGACAATTGAAAAGACCGCATCCATCTTGAGCATGTGTGATCAATAAAAGAGAGGAAGAAAACAAGGTTGGGAGTTGGAACCCCAGAGTTTAGTGTAGTGTCAAGGAGGCATAGTCACTCAGATATATCTATGAATATCATACCATCCCCTAGCCTACATTACAAGCTTAAGAAAAGCCCTATAGTGATCCTAATTGACCTGTCTGACTGCTTCAATACTGACTATAAGGGCAAGCCTATGGCATTTGATGCGCATGTATGTAAATTCTGACATGAGTGAAAAAGGGATTTCTTTGTTGTGAGGGTACACTAGGTATGTTGCTAATCACTACCTTATTCGGATAGTGTGATTTGGGTATGTGTTGGGTTTTTATTACTAAAATTCTTGCCATATATTGATCCTTGTGAGTTACATGAGTGTTTTTAATAATAGACACAGTTGCTCTTAATTTGATTGACCTTAGAGATGGTGCATGTATTCTGAACTGATATGAATAGTTAGCTGCCAACTTGTACTTTGTATACTCTTAGTTAGTTTGTTGCTTGAGGTCAAGAAATTGTTTTAAGTTGAGGGTGTTTATGTACGACCAAAAGCTAACACATTTAATGCTTTTTAGCTCAAAATAATTGTGAATTCTGAAGCAACTCTTGTTGTTTTGATGTGTTTGCTCATGATATTGTAATAAAAGGCTGAAGGAATGGAAATAAATGACAATGGAGCAAAAGAGTTGAAAATCTGAGCAAAAGAGAAGGAAACATGGCTGACGACATCCGTGATAAGTCGTCAGCCTTGTGATAGCCTATCAGAAGCAACGTAAGCCTTAACTAGGGAATTGGATCTGAGAAGTAGTTCTGACGGTGTATGTGATGTGGCGTCAAGTAGGTGATAAGGCATCAAGAATGGCATCAGCCTTAAGCAGAAAATCAGTGATAGGAGAAAACATCTAACGACGTTGGTGATACACCGTCAGATCCTTGACGCGGCATCAGAGTCATCGTCAGCTTAAGGCAAAGAATTGAAGAAACTGGAGCAAGTCTGACGCCATCCGTGATAAGGCGTCAGACTCTTGACGCGGCATCAACTTGGGCGTCACCTAATCCGTGAATCAATTGAATTTGCTATTTTATTTCCTTAATTAGGCTTTAGTATAAATAGCATCTTTTCGGGTTTATTCAGAGAGTTCTTTTTTTTAAGTTTTGGAGAGTTTTGTTTTCTTCAACACTTATTAACTATTTGTGGATTCCTATTTTCGGGATTAAATTGAAGAAACTACTTGTTGCTTTTCATCCGTTAATAAGTTTATCCTTATTATCATGAATTCAACTTTGTATTTCGTTCATCAAATCATGAGCGGCTAATTCCATTAATTGGAGTTATGGGATCCATGGACTAGGGTTTGATAGGTTACTAGGTATTTAACGGATTCAAAGAGTAGTAGGACATCTTGAAATTCTGTTGTTTTAACTGAAATCTAGTGGTTATAAACATTAGGTTATGCCTTAGGTTTTATTTGCTTCTAATGGAGAAATAGACTAGAGGTCATGAATTATCACAGGAACTCGGAAGCTACCAACCTTCTGTTTAATGATCAATGTCGTAACTGGATTGATCTACCTGAGATAAAATCCTATTGGAAATAGATAAGTTATCTAAGTTCAAGAGAATTAGATAATAAATTGTCTGGTGAGGTCGAGAGATACTGTATCGTCGTCAGGGATAATTTGTTGTTTCTACTTACTTCAAGAATCCTAAGCATTACCTAGTATCTGTCAATTCCCAAAATCCATGGTGAACATGACTCTGGTTTCGCATTTAAACTGATTTCAAACACTAAAATATTGAAAGTGACAATTAACTCTCTATGAACCTTAAACCCCCATTTTATCTTTTTATATCGATTGTTTGAATTTAACTTGTAGCTTTAGTTTCAGACTAGTTTAATCGCCACTCACATTTTTCCTTGTGGGATTCGACCCCAACCTAGTTAGGTTTTACATTGACAACGATCGCTTACACCCATTCAAGAGTGTAATTTGAGCGTTATCAATGTTCCCAAGAAGGAGATATTGTAATACCCCAAAAATCCAAACCCACGTTAGAGTTATGTTCCAAGCTTATGCAAATAATCTTGTAGTCCCTTGGTAATTTTACGAGTGAGTTTGATGTGTATTAAGGCCTCAAATAACTCCCAGCTATTAGACGAATCAAAATAATCCTTACCGATTGAATTATTTATGAAAATATTTCTTTAGTCAACTTCAAATGAGCATATCTTTTGCTCTATTGAGAATTTTCCAGCTCAAGTCACACCAAACTGTAGAAAATTTAATTATCTTTCAAACGATACCAATTTTGCCTAAACTTGATACCCGGGTGAGAAGTTATGGCACTTTTAGTGAAAAATCGAAGCCCAACGCGATAAGGCCGCGTCGCGGTTATGGCCAAAACCACGTTCATCCTTTTCCAATGTGTCACCACAATAAGCACCGCGTCGCTCCAAGGGGCATTTTCATATTTGTCATTTTCCAGTGAGGCGCCGCGATGGCGCCACGTCGTGCCAAGGTTCCAATTTGGGATTATCATTTTTCCAATGGCGCAAGGAGATAGCACCGTGTCGAGCTATTGGACAAAATGGTAATTGTCCTTTTTCAGTGGCCCGACGCGATAGCACTACGTCGCATCAGAGTCAAAAGTTGGGATTTTTCAGTTTCACAATTTAAAATTCCAGGGACCGTTTGGTCTTTTCCAATGGCCCTAAATCTATCCAAAACATGTAAATAACACCCTAAAGGGCATTATGTGCCCCATTACTCACAAATCCTCTTCAAGAAATTAATTATCTTTCAAGAACAAACCCAAGCATTCAAGAATCAAGATCAAAACTCAAGAATTCACTATCAAATCTCACAAATTCATAAATCAAGGTATGTTTGGTGTTCATCCTTGGGTTCCTTCCACCCTTGGAGTTCAAGAATTCTTTTGATAATTTGAATTATGAATTACATTCTTAAATTGAATTTTGTTCTTGTATGTGTTGATTTTATGGGTTTTAACCTAAGAAGATTATGAATTACAAGTGAATAAACTATCATGTATGTGTCTCATGTACTCCCCATGTCATAACCCATGAATTGTGAGTTGAATGTTGTAGTCATGATATCCCCATGTTATTCTTTATCACGTACAAGAACCATGCTCCCCAAGTATTTGACAAAATGTCTATGTGAATAAATTGTGCATGATATCCTAATTGTAATGTTTTAAACTTGTGATATGGTTCCATTATTTATGCTCTCAAGTCCTGGGGGTATTGTATACCTGTAATTAGCTGCTTACTTAGTTTCCAGTCAAAATAGAATAATTTTCGTAGTATCCCAAACAGTAGCATTCGGTCAGTTAATAAAATCAGTGTGAGTTCAGTCAAGCTTAGAACAGCCTAGTGATCAGTGTCGGTTCAGTTGGGAGTAAGATTCAGCACCGAGCTAAATCAGGGATTGGGGCATTCCTGCCAGTATAGGGTTTGACCCTTAGTAGCAGTCCCTGAGTTACAGAACTACATAGCCAGCGTACGGTAAATCTTCTTTCTTCTATACGAGGGTTGACGTAACCATATACATATCATGAGTCCTCCTGCCAGATTAGGGTTGACCCAGCCAGTATTAGTAACCCATGGAACGGTGCTAACACCCTTCCAACTGGGGTTACAGTTTGGACCCCAAATCAGTCTATAATCGGGGTATGTCGATTAGATGATAACTCCCACAGTCTCAGTTCCAGTATTCAGTATTCAGTATTCATTACAGAACTCAGTTCAGTTCTACACGATCATGACTTACAGTTATATGTTATTCAGTTATTAGAAATTTAGTACTTTATTTTCAATCTAATTTATACAGATGATATATGTTTGGTATTATAGGTCCATTACCTTTAGTAGTCCCAGCCTTGCATATACCCTCATACAGCCACTTCATTATATTTAGTTATTATTATTACTCATGCACATGAAGCCATGCATATTAGTGTAACCTCACTTAGCATACCAGTACATTCAAAGTACTAATGCATACTCTGTTTTTCCGCTATGATGTCTCGTATCATAGGTTCAAATGCTCGGGTTCCTAACCGTACTTAGCCAGATCAGTTGATCAGCTGCAATTACAGTAGTAAGTCCTCATCAATCCAGGATACGATACTTATATGTCTTTGCATTATTTCAGTATTTCAGTTATTTCAGAAAGCAGTTGTGAGTTAGTTGGGGCTTGTCCTATCAACTCTTTTATTTCAGATGTTTAGAGGCTTTCAGACATTATCAGTTAGCAGTTATTCTACAAATGTATTCAGTTTTGATTCAGTTTTATGAACCTTATGGCATTTTCAGCTTTACTTCCGCATATACTTCATGATTATTATTCAGTGCTTACAGCAGGTACCAGTCATGGGTTCGCTTGTGGTCCTTTGGGGTCGTAAGCACCGTGTGACGCCCAGGGTGTAGTCTCAGGGTGTTACAACATCCCTCAAGGGAATAACCAATGATGGATCACCTATACATTTTCACAACATAGAGACATGGAAAATCGGGTGAATGTAGTTCATACTAGAAGGCAACTCCAACTCATAGGCAACATTGCCAACCTCTTCACAATCAAGTAGGGGCCAACATATTAGGGACGAGGCTTAACCTTCTTGCCCAATCGCTTTACTCCCTTCATGGGAGACACCTTCAAGAATACCTAATCACCAACACTAAGCTCTAAGTCCCTACGCCTCACATTTGCATAAAACTTTTGGCCATTTTGAGCGGTTTTAAATCTATCACGAATCATCTTCACCTTCTCTAAGGCTTGGTGTACTAGATCGGGGCCAAGCAACATACCCTCACCAACTTTGTCCCACCCAATAGGAGATCGAATTCTCCAGCAATACAATGCCTTAAAAGGGGCCATGCCAATGGTAGAGTGGTAACTATTATTGTAGGTGAACTCAATCACAGCCAAGTGGTCATACCAACTACCACCATAATCAATCATACAATCCCGCAACATATCCTCCAATGTTTGGATAGTCCTCTTCACTTTCCCATTAATTTGCAGGTGGAAAGCGGTACTAAGGCATACTCTAGTACCTAAACCATTTTGGAACGACTTCCAAAAGTGGGATGAAAATAAAGGACCACGATCTGAGATAATATAAATTGGAGCACCATAAAGGTTCACGATCTCTGCAAGATATAACTTAGCATAATCTTCCACCGAGTAATTTGTCCTCACGAGCAAAAAGTAAGCGGACTTGGTGATTCTATCAACAAATGATCCAAATAGAATCACATTGATTCTGAGATCTAGGAATATCGGTAACGAAATCCATATTAATTGCCTCCCACTTCAATTCAGGTAACATAATTTCTTGATAATATCTGCGGGCCTTATATGTTCAACTTTCACTTGTTGACACACCATACACTTGGCCATATAGCTAGCCACATCGTGTTTCATATTGCTCCACCAATAGAACTCTCTAAGGTCATGATACATCTTAGTGGAACTAGGACGAATGGCATAACGGGATCCATGAGCCTCGGCCATGACCATTTCCCTCAATCCATCAATGTCGGGAACACATAGCCTACCTTGGTATCTCAAGATACCATCACCACCAATCACAAAATCCACAACTTTATGTTGACCCACATTCCTCTTGATATTCATCAAATCGGGGTCCAAGGCTTGCTTTTCCTTTATCTCAAAAAAAGGGATGACTGAGATACCGGATGCACAAATACGCCACCTTCCTTGGAGTCTGCAAGTTCAACTCCAAGATTAGCCAAACGGTGAATGTCCTTTACTAATTCCCGCTTATCCTCATCTACATGGGCCAAACTTCCCATGGACAACCTGCTAAGACCATCAGATACTACATTCGCCTTTCGGGATGGTAATGAAGACTCACATCGTAGTCTTTCAACAACTCGAGCCACTTTTTTGTCAAAGATTTAACTCATTTTGGGTAAATACATATTGGAGACTCTTATGATCGGAAAATATATCTACATGAACCCCACAAAGATAATGCCGCCAAATCTTTAACGTAAAAACCACAGCTAACAACTCAAGTTCATGAGTAGGGTAGCTCTTCTCATGAACTTTCAATTGTCAGAGGCATAGGCCACAACCCTACTACGTTACATCAACACGTAACTAAGACCGACACAATAAGCATCATAATATACCACAAAACTATCACTACCCTCGAGCAAGGTCAAAAGTGGAGCCAAAGTCTACTTATATTTCAACTTCTCAAAACTACCCTCACACGCTTAGGACCATAAGAACTTGACCTTCTTTTAGGTAATTTGGTCAATGGCGTAGCTATAGTAGAGAAACTCTCTACAAATCTTCTATAGTAATTTGCTAGACCAAAGAAGCTACGAATATCAATTGGAGTCCTAGGTCTAGGCCACTTCTTAATGGCCGCAACCTTTTGGGGATCTACTATGAGCCCTTCACTAGAGATTACATGACCAAGATAAGCTACAGCTTTCAACCAAAACTCACACTTGGAGAACTTGGCATACAAATGATGATCCTTCAAAGTTTGAAACATGGAATGGAGGTGATGATCTACATGATATACCTCACTCTTAGAGTAAACTAAGATGTCATCAATAAATACAATGACAAACATGTCCAAGAACGGACAAAAGACCTTATTTATCAAGTCCATGAATGTCGTCGGGGTATTGGTTAACCCAAAAGACATGATAAGAAACTCATAGTAACCACACGGAGTTCTAAAGGCAGTCTTAGGGATATTCGCATCCCTAAGCTTAAGCTGATGATAACCCAATCTAAGATCAATCTTAAAGAAACACTTCACACACTGAAGTTGATTAAAAAAATCTTTGATCTTAGAAAGAGGATATTTATTCTTTACAGTCATTTTTTTCAACTAAAGATAATCAATGTACATACGAAGGGAACAATACTTCTTATGCACGAACAACACAGGACCACCCCACGAAGACACACTAGGGAAGATAAGCCCTTTATTTAAGAGGTCTTTCAATTGCTCCTTAAACTCTTTTAGCTCCGTCGGAGCCATTCTATAAGCAGGGATAGAAATCAGACTAGTGTTCGAAACAAGATCAATCCCAAAATCAATTTCACTATCGGGAGAAACATCATGAAGATCATCGAGAAACACCTTGAGAAACTCATTAACCACAGGAATGGATTGTAGAGTAGGCTCTTCCGATTTAGAATCTTTGACTTGGACCAAGTGATATAAATAACCCTTTGAAATAAACTTTTGGGCCTCTAGATAATAAATGAAACTTCCCTTAGGAACTAGGGAACCACCTTCCCAGGAACCGGGGTAGAAATAGAAAAAGGAACCAAAAGACTCTAAGGACAAAAATCAAGATGCACAGCCATATACGGGGTCACATAAGAAAGAGTAGACTCTAGATCAAGCAAATAATACACATTATGGGAGAAAAGTCTCAACATATCCATGACAACATTGAGAGACGCCTTAAAATCCTGGCGAGTAGCAAGTGCATACAAGCGGTTTCGACTAGCACCGATGCCAAAAACAAAAGCAGAGTAGACATAACACCCTTTTGTGCTGGAGTAGATGGAGTAGCAATAGGAGCATTGTGGGCTTAAGAAGCTGCCAGAATGGGCACTCACGTTGCATATGCCCAATCTAACCATAATGTAAACATCTATTCCTCCCCTTCTCATACTGACCATGATGACTCTGACCATAAAATCTGCAAGGAGGTAGGGTGGAGCAAATTGCACACCACTAGCCTAGAATTAGGCACCCTATACTATGGGCCAACCACCAAACTAAGACTGACGACTACTCAAAAACTTTAAGTAAGGAGAGAGAACACTAAACAAAGAGAAAGAACTAGAACTCCCTCAATTCTTTCGTGGCCACTTACCACCATCACCACCATTATGCTCAGAAGGCCTAAATTTCTTTCCTTGTGTCTCACTAAGCTCTACTTGCTTATTTTTCTCTTCTTTCACTTATTGAATATACACAATCAACCTATAAATATCCATGTTTTCAATCAACAAGGCCTCCTTGCTCTCAAGGACTAACTCACAGGACAATCCAGGCAAACTTATGCATTCTAGCCCTCATGCTAGAAATAATCTGGGGAGCATACCTTGACAATTGATGGAATTTCAAGGCATACTCTTGAATGGACATCCTCCCTTGCTTCAAGTTCACAAAATCTTCCACCTTTGCCTCTCTCAACTATTGAGGAAAGAAGCGGTTTAAGAAAGCCTCAAATAAATCCTCCCATATGGAGGGACTAGTATCAACACCTATAGACAACTCCCATCCCTTATCCCATTGGTACGATACGTCTTTCAATTGGTAGGAAGAAAACTGAATGGCCTTAATCTCCGAAGCATGCATAATTCAAAAGTTTTTTTCTATTTCATTAATAAATCCTTGAGGATCTTTCTCAACCTTCATACCGGAGAACATAAGAGGGCTCAACCTGATAAATTGTCCAATTTTCATTGCCTCAGAAGAAACAGTAATCGAAGTACCATGCTCTGATTGAGAAGTTACCAATTGAGTTAAGAGTTTGATAGAGCAATAAAACTCGGCATTAGTAGCATCCTCTAAGGTAACGGAATATGAGGATCACTCTCATAGTCGGGGTTAGTGGGAAAAGGTGGAACCCTACGAAGATGGTCAGATGCCGCAGCCCAAGCTCAGGTCTAAACTCTAGAAGTTTGACGAGCTTCATCCATAGGGCCCTCATATGGGTTTGCCTAAGTCTCAGATCTCTTTGGAGGCAAGATCTAAAAGATAGCAAATAGAAATCAGAGAAATCCAAGACCTGAGACTCTATATCATGAGATTGAAACACAAGAAAGTGAAATATTTCCTAAAATCTCTCATAGCTCCTCTTTTATAAGTGTGGTGCTCTTCACACCCATAAAAGAGACTCTACTAGACACAGTATTGTGGATACCCAACTGACCATGAACCTACGCTCAGATACCAACTTGACATGACCCAAAACTAGGCCATGTTATATGGGCACCTCAAGACCACATGAGCCGGAGGTCGCTCGACCCATCAATATAATCATATCAAACAAGGGTCGGGTAAATCCCGACCGCATAATAAGATAGCGAAAACAATACTAGAAGTTATAACTTAATAATCTCTAACCATTTCATAAATATTAACACACTATCCAATATACCCAAGTCCACAGTCATCCACAATACCTCTATACAGACCAAATTTAGAAATGTATATATTGGGATAAGCCCCCGACAATAGCCAAACTAAGTTAAATAAAACTAAGTATAAAGATATGAGACAAAGAATGAATGTCTTCCAAAATAAGGATGCTCACCACTACAAAGTCAATGCACGAACCACTTTGTTCCCCTAATCATTGTGCATGAAGAAAAGATGATGCACTAGACCCTATGTGTGGAGACATAGCATTTGGAGATGATTAGCGGTTAGAACGCTAGCATGTAACTTAAGGATAAGGATATAAAAGCATTATTATTCAGCAACAAGTCAATATATCATATTCAATCATATCCACACACTAATCCTTACATATAGATATATCACATGTAAATCAAGAAATTAATGCTTAATAACATTCTTGAACATTCATTTATTAGACATGAAGTAGAGGACTCTGACCGTCAACATTTAGATTCGATAATTTTATTTAGGCATAGGACTTTAACCACAATCACATACCATTAGAAAAAGGGGTTTTAACCATGCTCACACATTCATTAACCAAGGAATTTAACCACATACACAATCATTCAAACAAGGAAATCTCACCACACACACATTCATCTAGGCAAGGGACTCCTACCTCATGCCTATACGTTAGACAAGGGATCTAACATCACGCCAAGGGACTTTAACAGCAAGTCAATTCATTCTATGAGGTACATTAACCTTAAGAGATATCTTTATGCAAGGGATTTTAACCTCGAGCAATATCATTGGGCAAGGGACTCAAACCTCAAGTAATTTTATAAGAAAAAGGACTTCAACCTCGATCTATTTCATAAAGCAAGGGACTTCAACCTCAAGCTATCACAACTATAATTAGTTGACATTGGGACTTTAAATTTTTGCCCATGCATCAATGTTCATTCCATACAATACTTAAGGACTTTAACCATTTAACTAATTCAACACTATACATGACCCCATGGTCCTTATGGGAGCCTTCATTGCTCAACCATTTCAATGGTCATTGCCTTCATTCAATCCATTATACAGTTCAAGTTATGGTCATTAAAACTCTCACAAACTATTCACATTAGTTTACCATCTTATACCATATTCTCACCACACTTGGGTTAACATACAATTCAAATACATTATCATGTTTAGGGACTTCAACCCCTTATTAGTCAATTAACCCAACATGGTCATTAATTATATAATACATAGCTCACAATAATTTTAGCATACCATTTATCAACCATTCATACTTATTGGTCCATTTCCTTAGTTCAAAATATCACCAACATGTGACTAGACAATTCACTTAGTTATTTCCACAAACACCTTATGTGCATACTTTCAACAAGGCTATTTTCATAGTAGAAATCATAAAGATTAGGGTTAATCAAGACCCTCATGTTAGACCATATACAACAAGCACCCACCTATGAAAATCACCATTAATAACATATATAAACATAAGTCTAAGCAAGAATCAACATTAGTCATCATTAGGCAACAAAACCCTTTTCATTGATTTCAAAATCACTATGTACACATACTAATCCAAGTATGAAATAAATGGATTTAGAGTTATTTAACAAGGGGAATAGTTACATTCCTTGTACAACTTGATTCACCTAAGAAGCTCGACTTCACTTTGCTTCTAATGGACATCATTGAACCTTAGCCTTTAATCCTTCTCAAATTATGTTTGAGAGAGAGTTTTGGATGTTTCATCCACTCAAAGTGTGTTTAAGGAGGCCTTATACACTTATATTGTGAAGGGACTTAGGTTTTAAGGCATGGGAAATGACTACAAGGCCCTTAGTTAAAAGCTATAAAATAAACGTGTGCAAGGGTACGACTCACCTTACGAACTGTACCCTAGTGTACGAGTAGTACCTTGACTCATATCCTAGACTTCTCCTAGGTCACCTACACTGTTAAGGGTACGATCACATACCCTTAAGTCATATTCAAAGGGTACTACTCAACCCCTAACTTTTATACACCACCCTTACCTAAAATAGTCCAGTCAAGCTAGGACTTTCCTCTATATGATCATGTTGGGTACGACTCATATACTTAGGGTAAAATTAAGGAAGGAGCCACTCGTACCTAGGACAGTGAGTAACGCTCACCACACTACCTAGGATTCAAGAGGGGAGTGGAATAAGGATACGACTCGTGCCTCTTGTCATACCCACCCTAGTGACACCCAATGAAGAAGTTCTTCTCATGATCCAAAACCTAGGTGTTTCAATAGATTTTATTGAAATGGTTTAGAACTAAAATAGGAGTTGGCATAATTGGACACTTTTTCTTAGAATTAACTTTTTTACTATTTTTAAAATCTTGTCTTTGAATATAATTTCTCAAACAAGTTTAATATATACAATTTGCTTCACCTCGCTATCGATTTATTTCTTAAAGTATTTTGGTGCATTTAGACGTCCCATTATTATTCACATATTACCATGAATTTTTCTTTAAATTGATTGACTCCATTTGGTATTAAAAAAGTTTTGTTGCATTAGTATGTCTTGTATTTAATATTTGAGATGCCACAAAAAAAAAGATTTCTTCATCCTATGCTCATTCCCTTTTTCTTTCTTTAATGAAAGCATGCCTTAGACTTTATCTTATCAAAATATTTGGTGCAAATATGTGTTAATCTATAGGAATATTCGTTCAATTTTTAAACAAATATGCTTGCGGATCCATGTCTTCTTTTCAAGGGGCTAGTTTATATTGTGCTAGATTTAGTTTTTTGTAAGATTATTTAAGAGATGGGTTACTTTCCTTTTCATTAAATAATTTGATTTGCTTTGATATCATAGTTTACTATTTCTTTATACTTGAGAATGCTATTTTTTCGATCTCATCTTTTATCTATTAAGTGTAGAATTTTCGAACACATATTAATTCTTTTTATTTTATCTTTTTCTTTGCATGAATTCATTTTGGAGTCCAAATGAACTCCTTTCCTCTTGCCTTTTGTAATGGGCCAATAAGGCTCACCTCTTCGAATCAAGTCCGAATTTAAACTCAAAGTCGATTATATAGCGTGCAGGTACAAGAAAATAAAAAAAGAAGAAAAATGGGTCAAAACCCATTGATGAGGTCGCTAAGAGACTTGAAAAGTCTCAATTTTTATTATTGTCTTATTCTTTATTTATTTATTTATTTGTTCATTCATTTGGGCCTCGAATCCAAAGTTGTAATTTAATACAAGTGAAGTGGATTTTTAGGCCTTCAAGGTCTAAAAACTAGTTTAGGACAGGTTATGGGTCAAAAACTCAAATGATTATACTAGGACAGGTGCAAGTGGGGCAAAAGCTCAAATGATTAGATTAGGACAGGTTGTGGGCCGAAAGCCCAATTAAATTAGGATGGTTCATTTGAATGATTTGGGCCTAATGGCCTAAGTCTTTTAGTGTTCCCCTTTCTCCTTTATATGCTAGTTGTGTTTTTAGACTTAGCTAAAGTTTTTGCTAAGTCATTAAAACTCGTTTTGCAAAAATCTTGAGAATAAATTTTTCATTAATCGATTTCTTTCCAAAAATCAACTTTCTCTTTTAAAGTTAGTCAAAAAGTTATTTTCAAATAGTTTGGATAACCGCAAGTTAGCGGATACTCTTGGTGCCTTAACAACCTTTCAAGAGTATTAATAGGAACCACTTACTCAAAATTTCTAAACTTAAAAGGTTTTTTTTGTCTTGAAACTTTTAAGTAATATTTTTAGTTTTTTCTTGATATTTTTTCCAAAATCAAGTGATGACTCTGAAATTTCTTAAATTGTTTTGAACTTTTCTTTAAAGTTCCAAAATAGTTTAAAAATTTGAAAAATAATATTTTCCAACCCTTCGAATCGAAAAGGGGCAAAACAAGCAAATATAACAGAAGTTGAGAAAAAATAAAAGAAAAAAAGAAGGAAAACTAGAGAAAAGAAAAATAAGATTGAGGAAAAAAAAGAAAAAGAGAAAAGAGAAAAAAGGATTAAGAAAAAAGAGAAGAACAAAAAACAAACAAAAAATAAAAGTTGAACAAAAAAATGAGAAGAAAAAATAAAATAAAGTTTGAGAAAAAATGAAAGAAAAGTAGAAAAAACTAAGAAATTATAAAAAGAAAAAATAAAAGAAAAATAAAGGTTTGAGAGAAATGAATTAAAAAAATAAAGAAATGAGAAATGAAGAAATAAATAACATTTGAGAAAAGAGAGAAAAAAAAAAGTAAAAAATAAAAAATGATACAAAAATAAATGTTGAGACAAATGAGTTAAAATAAGATAGAAAAGAAAAAAAATAAAAATCAAGAAAAAATTAAAAAAAAAAGTGAAAAAAATAAAAATAGAAGTTTAGAGACACATGAACTTGAAAAATTTATAAATATTTGAGGTGTATAGGGGCAAAATTGTACTTGTTCTATACATAAAATAAAAAAGAAGACGGATTAGTTTTAAACATTTTCCTTATGGAGACAAAAAATCAAATTCATCCCATGTAATTTCCCGTGGAAGCCCTCCTAATATGTCCCAAGCTAATCGTGTTTGTATCAAGACTTGACCTAAAATATGGGGATGACCCCGATTGGGGAAA